>NC_053026.1:188268699-188350938 GCF_003073215.2 Triticum urartu | reverse complement strand
CCATTAAACATCCAAAACAGATAATATAATAGCATGGAACAATAAAAAATTATAGATACATTGGAGACATATCAATCATCCCGCAACTAACTCATTAGTCACATTTCTTGCAAGGCTTATTATGATGTGCATTACTGAGAGGGCCCAGAGATACCTCTCCGATACTCGGAGTGACAAATCCTAATCTTGATCTATGCCAACCCAACAAACACCTTCGGAGATACCCGTAGAGCATCTTTATAATCACCCAGTTACGTTGTGACGTTTGATAGCACACAAGGTATTCCTCTGTTGTCCGGGAGTTGCATAATCTCATAGTCAAAGGAATATGTATATGACATGAAGAAAGCAATTGCAATAAAACTGAATGATCAATATGCTAAGCTAATAGATGGGTCTTGTCCATCACATCATTATCCTAATGATGTGATCCCGTTCATCAAATGACAACACATGTCTATGGTTAGGAAACTTAACCATCTTTGATTAACGAGCTAGTCTAGTAGAGGCTTACTAGGGACACGGTGTTTTGTCTATGTATCCACACATGTATCAAGTTTCCGTTTAATACAGTTCTAGCATGAATAATAAACATTTATCATGATATAAGGAAATATAAAATAATGACTTTATTATTGCCTCTAGGGTATATTTCCTTCACTTGGCACCCATACCATCACTTCCACATCTTAGAAGGAATGGGTGCACAATACTTGAAGGGTTTGAAAATTTCGACAAAGTGAAATTTTCTTTCTGATAGTGAATACATTAACAAAGAACTAGACTAACAGGATGCCATGATAATTGTGTGATGCTTGGGGTCATACAGTTCTTATACGATGGGTCACGCCACCACAATTTTCCTTCGTTGAGTTACTTTTAGGTTGAAGGATTTAGTGTTACCATCTTGGACATCTTTTATGATTGTGAGCCCCCATTAAATATCTTATGCCAAATTGTTGACGTTGGACAAGGAAGACAATGTAATGATTTATGTTTGTTCATATTTAATGATTTAGGTTTGTTCATATTCACATAGAAGTTATGTTGTCATAGATCCTCCAACATGGGGTGCTTGCCCAATATCTTTGCTAGCCAAAAATCTGCACTAAGTAGAGGTACTACTCGTGCATCCCAAAAAATTGTAAACCCAAATTCATGTTTTGAGAGTCCACCATACCTACCTATGGATTGAGTAAGATCCTTCAATTAAGTTTTCCTCGGTGCAAAAAGGCAATAAAAATTGCTCCTAAATGTGTTTGATCTTTTAGTGTAAGGGAAAATAAGCGTTGTACGAACTTGTGATGACAAAGTAATAAGAGCACAGACTGCATAATAAACGTTGCTATCATAAGGAGCAATATAACATGACGTTCTATTGCATTAAGAGATTGTGCATACAAAACCAAAAAGCGCATGACAACCTCTGCTTCCCTCTGCGAAGGGCCTATCTTTTACTTTTATGCAAGAGTCAAAGTATTTTCCTCTATTCCTTTTTATTTTCTATTTGGCAAACATCATGTGGTGGGGAAAGATCTAGGCACATATACCCAGTTGGATATGAGTGAGCATGAGTTATTATTGTTAACATCACCCTTGAGGTGAATAAGTTGGGAGGTGAAACTATAAGCCCCTATCTTTCTATGTGTCCGGTTGAAACTTTTTGCTCATACATATGTTGTGAGTGTTAGCAATCATAGAAGACTAAATGATGTTGAGTATGTGGACTTGCCAAAAGGCTCTGATACGAGACCCTTCCTGAAAATATGATGAATTGTAGTTGCCAAGTTGACTAAAAACATAGTTTGTTAGTTTTCAATAAAGTTTATGCTTTCTACTTTGATGTTGTGATGAATTGTTACTTGTTCACGATAATCTATATGATAAAGTTTGTTGTTGTTATAATAATAATAAGCATGATGCTACCATGTCCATATTTTGTTTTTATCAACACCTCTCTCTCTATCTCTCTAAACATGTGGACATGATTTTCGATATCGGCTTTCGCTTGAGGACAAGCGAGGTCTAAGCTTGGGGGAGTTGATACGTCCATTTTGCATCATGTTTTCCTACTATTATTTATAGTGTTTTTATGCAATATAATACTTTGTGGAGTAATTCTAATGCCTTTTCTCTCATATTATGCAAGGTTTACAAAAAGAGTGAGAATACCGGCAACTGGAATTCTGGACCTGAAAAAGCCATGTCACAGATACCTATTCTGCACACCTCCAAATGAGCTGAAATTTTACGGGGAATTATTTTGGAATATATAATAAATATTGGAGAAAAGAACTACCAGAGGGGGCCACCCAAGTGCCCACAAGGCACCAGGGCGCGCCTGCCCCCCTGGCGCACCTTGGTGGGTAGTGGGCTCCTCGGCCCACCTCTGGTGCCCATCTTATGGTACATAAGGTCTTTTGACCTAGAAAAAATAAGGAGAGGACTTTCGGAATAGAGCGCCGCCGTCTCGAGGTGGAACTTGGGAAGGAGCACTTTTGCCCTTCGGCGGAACGATTCCGCCGGGGGAAATTCCCTCCGAGAGGGGGAAATCAAAGCCATCATCATCACCAACAACCCTCTCATCTTTGGGAGACCAATATTCATCAAAATATTCAACAAAACTATCTCATCTCAAACCCTAGTTCATCTCTTGTTTTCAATCTTTGTATCGAAACCTCAAATTGGTACATGTGGGTGACTAGTAGTGTTGATTACATCTCATAGTTGATGCTATATGGTTTATTTGGTGGAAGATCATATGTTCAGATCCATTATGCTATTTAATATCCCTCTGATCTTGAGTATGAATATTATTTATGAGTAGTTGCCCTTGTTTTTGAGGCCACAGGAGAAATTATGTTGCGAGTAATCATGTGAATTTGATATTCGTTCGATATTTTGATGATATGTATGTTGTGATTCCCTTAGTGGTATTATGTGAACGTTGACTACATGACACTTCGCTATCTTTGGGCCTAAGGAAATGCATTGCGGAGTAGTTATTAGATGATGGGTTGCTACACAAAGAGGGATGATACGTCCCTAACGTATCTATAATTTTTGATTGTTAGATGCTATTATATTATCCGTTTTGTATGTTTTATATGCATTAATATGCTATTTTATATTATTTTTAGGAATAACCTATTAACCTAGAGCCCAGTGCCAGTTTATGTTTTTCCTTGTTTTTTAGCTTCGCGGAAAATGAATACCAAACATAGTCCAAATGGAATAAAACCTTCGCAATGATTTTTCTTGGACCATAAGACACCCAGGAGACTTGGAGATCAAGTCAGAAGAGCCATGAGGCGGCCACAAGGGTGGAGGGCGCACCTAGGGGAATAGGGTGCGCCCCCCTTGCGCCCCTACATCATGTCATCTTACTTAAAGCGTTACTCTATTCTTCATGAACTTAATAATCTAGATGCAGGCAGGAGTTGGTCCACGTGTGGCATAATAGTAGTAGATGCAGGCAGGAGTTGGTCTACTTGACATGGACGTGATGCCTCTATTACATAATCATTGCCTTGGATACCATCATAACTTTGCGCTTTTCTATCAATTGCTCGACAGTAATTTGTTGATCCACTGTATTATTTTCCTTCAAAAGAGAAGCCTCTAGTGAATCCTATGGTCCCCGGGTCTATTTTCCATCATAGTAGTTTCCGGTCTACTATTTTGCAATTTTACTTTCAGATCTATACAACAGAAAACCCAAAAATATTTTATCTTTTGTTTAGTTTTATTTATCTATCTCTATCAGATCTCACCTTTGCAAGTGACTGTGAAGGGATTGACAACCCCTTTATCGCGTTGGGTGCAAGTGTGTGATTGTTTGTGTAGGTATTGGTTATTTGTGCATCATGATGGAAATACTTATCACTAATTTGCTGCATCATGATACGGCTTGAAGCTACGTCGGTATTTCCCCAAAGAGGAAGGGATTATGCAGCACATCGACGGTAGGTATTTCCCTCAGTGATGAAACCAAGGTTACCGAACCAGTAGGAGAACTAAGCAGTAATACGTAAACGGCTCCTACAGACAAATAACAAATACTCGCAACCCAGCGTATTAAAGGGGTTGTCAATCCCTTTCGGGTAACAGCGCCAGAAATTGGCAAACGGACGTGATTAATTGTAGTAGATTTATAGATCGAACGCCAAATAAAAAATAAGAAAAATTAGTAGCAAGTATGCTTTTTATTTAGTTGATTCACATGGAGTGTCATGAGATCATATGATTCACATTGGGAAAAGTACTAGAAAGGCGAAAATATCCTGCAAGGCAAACATATTACTCGGATACTTATAGGGCTAGAGACTCACTCAGCAGGAGCCGTTAGTTAAGCGTTCAATACGGAGGTGGCTTCCTCATAATAAAGACATTTTCTAGGTCTCATCGCGGAGAGCCGGTGTGAAGTGAAATTCTTGCTTGGGCCACCAGAGTGACGTCACGCTCTACACATATACGACCCACACGTACACAAGAGGACATATATAGCCACGACGTGACCATCCATTTTGCCCATTAAACCCGCGATGAATCGGCCATAACAAAACACTAAGACACCATCAAACCCTTGCTTCCCTCTAATGAAGGGCCTACGTTCGGTCTTTTTACTGTTTGTGTCATGTGCTTTACCGCTTTCTTACGGTCGAGGAGTAAAAGTATACGAATCCATTAATTGTTACTTTATTTTATTTTTATTTTTTACAAGCATATGTGGTGCGGGCTGAATTCTAGCTGGTCAACAAATAGTTAATCTCAAGTAATGCAACTGTGAGTTGAGTCTGTCCACAATGATGCGTGCAGGGGGATGATTAGATGATCCACCACGACGATCATCTTGGGCGGAGAGTCAGAGGCGTAGGTATGTTAAGAGCCAATCAGCCTAATGTCAGAGCCCTCCGTATACTTTTACTATGTGGTAGAATTGACAGCTTTTATCGCTATTAGTACGGTCAGACATCAGTCATTTGGATGAGTGTTGGAAACTTAATAAGGCATAATTAACGATGGTCCGAAAGCGATTGGTTGCCCTCTAAATGACTTGTGTTCAAAGAGCTACGAACTCGCGAGCCAGCGTACAACCTACTCCAGTAGTGACTTGCAGAAGAATTGGTAGTTGACTAGAACATAATGATCCTGACTAGCAGGAACATAATAGTATTATAGATTATATTTTGTTATATTCCTCGCAATTGTGATCAAGACCCTTCCTGAAAATATTTATGATTGCTACATTAGTAAGATAAAATAGTTTGTTAGTTTTCAAGAAAGTTTATGCTTTATACTTTGATGTTGTGATTAATTGTTACTTGCTCATGGGAAGTTTTATGATAAAGTTATTTTTTATAATGATGAGCATGATGCTACTATGTCCATATTTTGTTTTTATCGACATCTCTCTCTCTCTCTCTAAACATGTGAGCATGATTTTCGATATCGGCTTCCGCTTGAGGACAAGCGAGGTTTAAGCTTGGGGGAGTTGATAGTCCATTTTCATCTTCTTTTCCTACTATTATTTATAGTGTTTTTATGCAATATAACACTTTGTGGAGTAATTCTAATTCCTTTTCTCTCATAATATGCAAGGTTTACACAAAGAGGGATTGATCGACGGCCTAGAAGTTCTATAATATATGTTAGATGCTATTTATATTATCCGTTTGATGTTTTTATATGCATTATATGCAATTTATGTTATTTTTGTGAATGAACCTATTAACCTAGGCCCAGTGCGAGTTTCTTTTTTTCCTTGTTTTTTACCTTCGTGGAAAATGAATAATTCACATCAAAGATCCCACACATGGAATAAAACCATACGTCAGACTGCATTTTACTTCATTGGACATAAGACACCCGGAGACTTGGAGATCAAGTTAGAAAGAGCATGAGAGTCCGCCCAAGGTGCGAGGCGTAACATCAGGGGCAATACGAACTGCGTAGCACCACGTTATCAACTTTCAAAATTGATGCCCCATACCCCAGCTGCCCCAGAATACCCCCCAGTGACCTCACCCAAGGAGCGGACAAACCTGTCTATAGATCTCGCTACTTCACATATTCAGAATAAACTTATTCCAACCCAACAGAGCACTTCAAAGCAATCGCGAACACAATCTACTATTTCCAACCCGCTCTATACACCGAACTTATCGCATTCCCGGATGTTAGATGACTCATCTGTGGGACAGCCATATATTTTGGCCATCTGTCACAACGAAGTGGCAGACATCTGCATCATACGCTACCTAGACAGCTTCTATAAGAGCATAAGAATAGTATTAAGCTACAAGACCTAGCAACGCGAACCATGAAGCCAGGTATTACACATGCTAAACTAACGAATGGGTCAAACAAGTACATCACATAGTACTGAGTCTTCTTCCTCTCTCTTCTAATTTATTCACAATTATACCTGTGTTTCACACCTCAATACTAGATATACATCAACTCATCGTGACGGGAGAAACACTAATCCGAGTAATCTTCATTGAGTAGTGGGATTGTCCGAAGATCACAAATGCAAATTGGAGAAGATGAACATGCACGACACTCTAGTCTTATATGAATCACATTTAATTTGAATCTCACATAGAGTTTTAGCAATATCGATATTCGATGCTATTAAGATAATTCTACTTCGCAACTTATGACGAGTTGATGTTTGGCCAGAGGAAATTGGTAAATTATTCTTAAATGTGAGAGTATGTGCTTTAGACATATGTGCGCTCCAATCTTACCGGGTGTCCACTCGACTCAACGCTGACAAAGAGTAAGGGGATAGTCCGATAGGCGAACCATGGTGAAAATATCGATTCCAAAGATCCAATGACCAGAACAGAGGCATCACAATAATGCGGTTACACTCATAATTTGCACATCATATATTATATTAACACCTCTACACTCAACATGGTATCATCTAATGTAAGTATGACTTATCTCATGATATTGAACACCCTATTACTCTTCAATGAACTTAATATCTACATGCGGCCACAAAGATAGATCCAAACGGGTGTGCATAAATCATAGTGTGGTGGTGAGAAAGTTAAGTCAGCGTTCCGGGGGAAGAGACGGGGAGTTCAATTCATGAGATCAGTCACGCAATATGGTAGTTGACTATGATTCATCGTGCAAGACCGGAGAATGCATACCATCTATTCCCCTCAATATATACATAACTTGAGGCATTGATCAGTGTCACATAAATCCTTGCATAGCGCGATTCATACCCATAACGATGGTAGATGCATTCTCAATCATTGCTGCGACAGTAAGTTTGTTGATCACCAAATGTAGTTCGGAGGAATAATATATCTCTTAAACGAAGAAAGGCAATCTAGAAGTAATTGACTCATATTCTCGAGTTACCATAAGGCTTCTACTTACCACATAACTAAGTTAAAGTTTTCCGGCCTCTACTATTTCTCAATTCTTACAAAGGTTACTTTATGAGAATCTAATACAGAGAGTACAAAACACAGACAATACAAAAATAATTATTATCTTCTGTTTATGTTCATACTTATAACTAGTACTCTCAATAAGATCACACACCTGCTCTTTGCAAGTGAGGAAGGGATTGAGCAACCCTTAGCTCCGACGTTTGAGGCTGCAAGTTGTTTGATTATCGTTGTAGATACCAAAGTAATACTGATGATATTGATAGCATCATGCAATGGAGAAATACTATCTCTAATGATATCTGCATAGCAATTCCTAAGTGTTACGCAAACTGAACTACGTCGTCTATACCAAAGAGTGAAGGAAGAAAGACGACAAGCACACCACAGCAGATGGATACTGGATCCTATTCTCACAGTGATGAAACTCAAAACGGTTTATCGAAACCAGCAAGTGTCAGCACAATGTCGGTAACTCACGTAAACGGTCTCCCTACAAGAAAACATAACCAAATTAACTAAAGGCCACATCACAGGAAATAATCTTTACACGCAGTCATCAACCAGGGCAATGCTTACTATATCGGGCACATCAACACAGAAATAAATCCCACCACCATGTAAATATACCACCAATCAAGAAGACAAACTATCGAACACAACATATCCACTCTAATCCAAACCAGGACCATAAGAATAGCGCCATGTTACACCAACGACAACCCACTAGATAAACCTTCAAAACATAAGATTTAAACGCAGCATAAACGGGGCACGACAACAGATGCAACCAAACAGAGGATGAGACGATAAAGCTCTGCATCGAGCAACACCGGGGAACTGCAGAAAACCTTATCGGCGACAAGGCAGGTGGAGAAGAAACTAACACTAGAGACCGCCGGGCGCCGCTTAGAGATCATGGAATCCAACGGCGCAATCAAATGGGCAAGGCAAGCAAGGCCAGATGTGGGTCTCAGACAGTGGATGCTCATCCAATGATGAGCAAGGACTCACCACGGGAAACTTGGGCCAAGACAGCGCGGCCTCAGAGTAGAGGCGGCAGAGGCAAGGAACAGACAGACATGATACACCAGCACACGGGGGAGCACTCGGTGACCGACAGGAGCGTAGAACGAGGCGCCGGAAGTACAAGACGACATTCAATTCTAGGCGTACTTGCTCCACTTATTGGTGTAGTAGTCACAGAACAGATTTCTGTGATGAACTACTTTCCAATAAGGGAGCAGTACAGTTACCTCATCAAGTTCTACTTTCCTCCCACTCACTTCTTTCGAGAGAAACTCCTTTTCTAGAAAGGATCATTAGCAACAGAAATATCTTGCCTTCGGATCTGTGATAGAAGGTGTACCCAACATTTTTTTGGGTATCCTATGAAGACACACTTCCTCCGATTTGGGTTTCGAGCTTATCAGGTTGAAACTTTTTCACATAAGCATCGCAACCCAAACTTTAAGAAACGACAGCTTAGGTTTCTTGCCAAACCATAGTTCATACGGTGTCTCAACGGATTTAGATGGTGCCCTATTTAACGTGAATGCAGTCTCTAATGCATAACCCCAAAACGATAGTGGTAAATCGGTAAGAGACATCATAGATCGCACCATATCTAATAAAGTACGGTTATGACGTTCGGACACACCATTACGCTGTGGTGTTCCAGGTGGCGTGAGTGAAACTATTCTGCATTGTTTCAAATGAAGACCAAACTCGTAACTCAAATATTCTCCTCCACGATCAGATCGCAGAAACTTTATTTTCTTGTTATGATGATTTTCCACTTCACTCTGATTCTTGAACTTTTCAAATGTTTCAGACTTATGTTTCATCAAGTAGATATACCATATCTCCTCAAATCATCCGTGAAGATCATAAAATAATGATACCCGCCGCGAGCCTCAACACTCATCGGAGCAATACATCAGTATGTATTATTTCCAACAAGTTTGTTGCTTGCTCCATTGTTCCGAGAACGGAGTCTTAGTCATCTTGCCCATGAGGCATGGTTCGCAAGCATCAACTGAATTCATAATCAAGTGATTCCAAAAGCCCATCAGCATGGAGTTTCTTCATGCGCTTTACACCAATATAACTAAACGGCAATGCCACAAATAAGTCACTATCATTATTAACTTTGCATCTTTTGGTCTTCAATATTATGAAAATTGTATCACCACGATCGAGATCCAACAAACCATTTTCATTGGTGTATGACCATAGAAGGTTTTATTCATGTAAACAGAACAACAATTATTCTCTAACTTACATGAATAACCGTATTGCAATAAACATGATCCAAATCATATTCATGCTCAACGCAAACACCAAATAACACTTATTTAGGTTCAACACTAATCCCGAAAGTATAGGGAGTGTGCGATGATGATCATATCAATCTTGGAACCACTTCCAACACACATCGTCACTTCACCCTTAACTAGTCTCTGTTCATTCTGCAACTCCCGTTTTGAGTTACTACTCTTAGCAACTGAACCAGTATCAAATACCGAGGGGTTGCTACGAACACTAGTAAAATACACATCAATAATCTGTATATCAAATATACCTTTGTTCACTTTGCCATCCTTCTTATCCGCCAATTACTTGGGGTAGTTCCGCTTCCAGTGACCAGTCCCTTTGCAGTAGAAGCACTCAGTTTCAGGCTTAGGTCCAGACTTGGGTTTTTCACTTGAGCAGCAACTTGCTTGTCTTCTTGAAGTTCCCCTTTCTTCCCTTTGTCCCTTTACTTGAAACTAGTGGTTTTGTTTACCATCAACACTTGATGCTTTTCTTGATTTCTACCTTCGTCGATTTCAGCATCACGAAGAGCTTGGGAATCGTTTCCGTTATCCCTTGCATATTATAGTTCATCACGAAGTTCTACTAACTTGGTGATGGTGACTAGAGAATTCTGTCAATCACTATTTTATCTGGAAGATTAACTCCCACTTGATTCAAGCGATTGTAGTACCCAGACAATCTGAGCACATGCTCACTAGCTATCTCCTCCATCTTTTAGCTATAGAACTTGTTGGAGACTTCATATCTCTCAACTCGGGTATTTGCTTGAAATATTAACTTCAACTCCTGGAACATCTCATATGGTCCATGACGTTCAAAACGTCTTTGAAGTCCCGATTCTAAGCCGTTAAGCATGGTGCACTAAACTATCAAGTAGTCATCATATTGAGCTAGCCAAACGTTCATAACGTCTGCATCTGCTCCTGCAATAGGTCTGTCACCTAGCGGTGCATCAAGGACATAATTCTTCCGCAATGAGGATAAACCTCAGATCACGGATCCAATCCGCATCATTGCTACTCATCTTTCAACATTTTCTCTAGGAACATATCAAAAATAAAACAGGGGAGCTAAACGCGAGCTATTGATCTACAACATAGATATGCAACTAACCAGGACTAAGTTCATGATAAATTAAGTTCAATTAATCATATTACTTAAGAACTCCCACTTAGATAGACATCCCTCTAATCCTCTAAGTGATCACGTGATCCAATCAACTAAACCATGTCCGATCATCACGTGAGATGGAGTAGTTTCAATGGTGAACATCACTATGTTGATCATACTACAATATATCACGAACACCTCGAAACCATATCTCTTCCGCTTTCCGAGTCATATTTTTATATGCTAAGACTTCATCAGGTTTAACTGATAATCCGAGTGCAATCTGTTTGGCACCCGTGTATATGACACGGAGAGCCTACACATAATAACCGAGTACCAACGTGAGGTCTCAGCAAAGGAACTTGCAAACGTGCACATACACAGGGAGAACAATTATAACTTGAGAATATGCAATCATTATAATAGCTACCAAATCAATCAAACAGAGATAAGATCATAAAGAGATAAACATCACAGTGACATCAATATAATGAAATGATATGTGCAACAATCATCTTGTCTGCGTGACCCATCCGAAGACAACACGCAGATCGACAGCGCACCCTGGCGCTGACACCCGTTGGAGCTCATGAGCACATGGCGTCTCGCAAATCTAGCCGCTAACACTACGCAACCAGTGTTATGAGATAAGAAAGCAACACACGGACGTGCATCTGCATAACAATAAAGCCGAACAACTCAAGGTCCTCCATTGCCAAACTGGATACAAACAGATCATCCATACATAAAATTAGGCATCTAGTCATTGACCAATCACGATCACAACATGCCCTCAAAACAAAGTTAACTGCCACCTTGTTGTTGCAAGTTAACTGGACCTTACGTATCCTCGCTAAGGCTTAGCAAGAACCAATTATCTACGTACGCACAAACACAGACGATATTCGTCAATTGGGTTTAAACTCGAAGGGCCGGGCTAGCCACACGGAGCACTTCAAACTAGTGGAGACAAACATGACACCCGCCACCCTGGGCAAGCACGTCGTAGAACAGCCTGGTAAGCGTACACCGTAAAACGTACTGACCGCTTCAATCCAACAATACGCAAGAACCAATATGACATGCGGGTAAGACGAACACGGAAACGACAATCAGCGAACCATAGGCTAGTAGATCATTAAAACTTAAGGATACTTAGTCAATCGACAGGAATCATACTTACATGCGTACATCAACCTCAATCACCATCAAACGAAGCACAATACGCTATCCAGACTGACTATAACACTTGAAACTACCACACGAGCGTCTGGCTATGCTTGGCCCTTCGCCTCTTCGGGAAGTCGAACAATGATGGAGTACTACTACAGTGGAGGAGTACTAAAGTATGCTTCTGGCCATCTGACACCGATTGAACTGCTGCATGTCCACCGCGCGCGGCAGGGAGAGCGTGTAGCGAATGCAAGCTTCTCCTAGTCCTGCCAGTCACCACGCACATGGGCGAGGGAGGGATGCAACTTCATTGACTTACTTCTCCTGCCTTTGCGTCTATGATAGGTGGGCCCAACAGGCGGGGGGCCACCTGGCATGCAGCCAAAGGCAGGTGCGGTTAAGGCGAGAGGGCGTTGTAGTAATCAAACTTCTCGGTCTTGTATGAGTTGACGCGACACATTAAAGCACTGCACTCAATATATTTCAATAAGTTGCGTTTACCGATGCATTAGTTACTTCCCCCGTTCCTAAATATAAGTCTTTTTAGAAATTTCAAATGGACTACAATATACGGATGTATGTAGACATATTTTAGAGTGTGGATTCACTCATTTTGCTTCGTATGTAGTCACTTGTTGCAATCTCTAAAAAGACTTATATTTGGAAACGGAGGGAGTACAACGCATGCATGCATGCCGTGACTTTCCTTTTGATACTTGCATGTGTTGATTTGATGCACCTTGCCAAATTTTGACTATAAATTTAACTAACCAAATGTTCATGCATGTCACAAAAAATTACGGGGCTGTTTGGATTGTGACTATGTTTGTCTTATGTTGCCACATTATTTTTGCCACACTTGCCTAACTTGAGTTGCTCAAATTGTTAGACCCACTTTGCTTGCCTAAGGGAATCTTGCCACACTTTTTGTGTCTATGACATGTGGGGTTCAATGCTAATAAAAAAATTCTTGTCTTAGGTGCGGCTAGAACCAAACACCCACCTAACTTGGTCAAATTTGCCTAAGGTGAGGTGTGGCAAAGTGTGGCAATATGTGGTTGGAAACCAAACAACCCATAGATCATTGAAAACTATGTTCAAATACGAATCAAATGATATAATTTTTGTTAACATGCACTAACATTTTGTCAGTTAAATCTTTGGTCAAATTTTAGCACCAATTACAAAGGGGCCCAGTAAATATTGTACTCTCACATTTTGTTTTGAGGATACTCCCACATACTCCACCCATTCCCAAATATAAGTCTTTTTAGAGATTCTAACAAGTGACTGTTGGTGACCGTAGTAATTTCAAAAAAATTCCTACGCACACGCAAGATCATGGTGATGCATAGCAACGAGAGGGGAGAGTGTTGTCCACGTACCCTCGTAGACCGAAAGCAGAAGCGTTAGCACAACGCGGTTGATGTAGTCGTACGTCTTCACGATCCGACCGATCAAGTACCGAACGCACGGCACCTCCGAGTTCTGCACACGTTCAACTCGATGACGTCCCTCGAACTCCGATCCAGCCGAGTGTTGAGGGAGAGTTTCGTCAGCACGACGGCGCGGTGACGATGATGATGTTCTACCGACGCAGGGCTTCGCCTAAGCACCGCTACGATATGATCGAGGTGGATTATGGTGGAGGGGGGCACCGCACACGGCTAAGAGATCAAGAGATCAATTGTTGTGTCTTTGGGGTGCCCCTGCCCCCGTATATAAAGGAGTGGAGGAGGGGGAGGGCCGGCCCTCTCTATGGCGCGCCCTAGGGGAGTCCTACTCCCACCGGGAGTAGGATTCCCCCTTTCCTAGTAGAACTAGGAGCCCTTCCAAGTAGTAGGAGTAGGAGGGAAGGAAAGGGAAGGGAAAAGGAGAAGGAAGGAAGGGGGCGCCCCCCTCCCTAGTCCAATTCGGACCAGCCCATGGGGAGGGGTGCGGCCACCCTTTGAGGCCTTTCTCTCCTTTCCCGTATGGCCCATTAAGGCCCAATACGAATTCCCGTAACTCCCCGGTACTCCCGAAAATACCCGAATCACTCGGAACCTTTCCGATGTCCGAATATAGTCGTCCAATATATCGATCTTTACGTCTCGACCATTTCGAGACTCCTCGTCATGTCCCCGATCTCATCCGGGACTCCGAACTCCTTCGGTACATCAAAAACATAAACTCATAATATAACCGTCATCGAACTTTAAGCGTGCGGACCCTACGGGTTCGAGAACTATGTAGACATGACCGAGACACGTCTCCGGTCAATAACCAATAGCGGAACCTGGATGCTCATATTGGCTCCCACATATTCTACGAAGATCTTTATCGGTCAGACCGCATAACAACATACGTTGTTCCCTTTGTCATCGGTATGTTACTTGCCCGAGATTCGATCGTCGGTATCTCAATACCTAGTTTCAATCTCGTTACCGGCAAGTCTCTTTACTCGTTCCGTAATACATCATCCCGCAACTAACTCATTAGTTGCAATGCTTGCAAGGCTTATAGTGATGTGCATTACCGAGTGGGCCCAGAGATACCTCTCCGACAATCGGAGTGACAAATCCTAATCTCGAAATACGCCAACCCAACAAGTACCTTCGGAGACACCTGTAGAGCACCTTTATAATCACCCAGTTACGTTGTGACGTTTGGTAGCACACAAAGTGTTCCTCCGGTAAACGGGAGTTGCATAATCTCATAGTCATAGGAACATGTATAAGTCATGAAGAAAGCAATAGCAACAAACTAAACGATCAAGTGCTATGCTAACGGAATGGGTCAAGTCAATCACATCATTCTCTAATGATGTGACCCCGTTAATCAAATGACAACTCATGTCTATGGCTAGGAAACTTAACCATCTTTGATTCAACGAGCTAGTCAAGTAGAGGCATACTAGTGACACTCTGTTTGTCTATGTATTCACACATGTATTATGTTTCCGGTTAATACAATTCTAGCATGAATAATAAACATTTATCATGAAATAAGGAAATAAATAATAACTTTATTATTGCCTCTAGGGCATATTTCCTTCAGTCTCCCACTTGCACTAGAGTCAATAATCTAGTTCACATCGCCATGTGATTTAACATCAATAGTTCACATCACCATGTGATTAACACCCATAGTTCACATCGTCATGTGACCAACACCCAAAGGGTTTACTAGAGTCAATAATCTAGTTCACATCGCTATGTGATTAACACCCAAAGAGTACTAAGTGTGATCATGTTTTGCTTGTGAGGAAGTTTAGTCAACGGGTCTGCCCATTCAGATCCGTATGTATTTTGCAAATTTCTATGTCAACAATGCTCTGCACGGAGCTACTCTAGCTAATTGCTCCCACTTTCAATATGTATCCAGATTGAGACTTTGAGTCATCTGGATCAGTGTCAAAACTTGCATCGACGTAACCCTTTACGACGAACCTTTTGTCACCTCCATAATCGAGAAACATATCCTTATTCCACTAAGGATAATTTTGACCAATGTCCAGTGATCTACTCCTAGATCACTATTGTACTCCCTTGCCAAACTTAGGGCAGGGTATACAATAGGTCTGGTACACAGCATGGCATACTTTATAGAACCTATGGCTGAGGCATAGGGAATGACTTTCATTCTCTCTCTATCTTCTGTCGTGGTCGGGTTTTGAGTCTTACTCAACTTCACACCTTGTAACACAGGCAAGAACTCCTTCTTTGACTGTTCCATTTTGAACTACTTCAAAATCTTGTCAAGGTATGTACTCATTGAAAAACTTATCAAGCGTCTTGATCTATCTCTATAGATCTTGATGCTCAATATGTAAGCAGCTTCACCGAGGTCTTTCTTTGAAAAAAAACTCCTTTCAAACATTCCTTTATGCTTTGCAGAATAATTCTACATTATCTCTGAATCAACAATATGTCATCCACATATAATATCAGAAATGCTACAGAGCTCCAACTCACTTTCTTGTAAATACATGCTTCACCATAAGTCTGCATAAAACCATATGCTTTGATCACCTCATCAAAGCATATATTCCTACTCCGAGATGCTTGCACCAGTCCATAGAAGGATTGTTGGAGCTTGCACACTTTGTTAGCACCTTTAGGATTGACAAAACCTTCTGGTTGTATCATATATAACTCTTCTTTGAGATATCCATTAAGGAATGCAGTTTTGACATCCATTTGCCAGAATTCATAAAATATGGCAATTGCTAACATGATTTGGACAGACTTAAGCACCGCTACGAGTGAGAAAATCTCATCGTAGTCAACACCTTGAACTTGTCGAAAAACCTTTTGCGACAAGTCGAGCTTTGTAGATAGTAACACTACCATCAGCGTCCATCTTCCTCTTGAAGATCCATTTATTCTCAATGGCTTGCCGATCATCAGGCAAGTCCACCAAAGTCCACACTTTGTTCTCATACATGGATCATATCTCAGATTTTATGGCTTTAAGCTATCTGCCGGAATCTGGGATCATCATAGCTTCTTCATAGTTCGTAGGTTCGTCATGGTCTAGTAACATGACTTCCAGAACAGGATTACCATACCACTCTGGTGCGGAACGTGCTTTGTTCGACCTACGAGGTCTAGTAGTTACTCGATATGAAGTTTCATGATCATCATCATTAGCTTCCTCTGTAGTTGGTGTAGACATCACGGGAACGGATTTCTCTGGTGAGCTACTTCCCAATTCGAGAAAAGGTACAATTACCTCATCAAGTTCTACTTTCCTCCCACTCACTTCTTTTGAGAGAAACTCCTTCTCTAGAAAGGATCCATTCTAAGAAACTAAGATCTTGCCTTTGGATCTGTGGTAGAAGGTGTACCCAATTGTTTCTTTAGGGTATCCTATGAAGACGCACTTCTCCGATTTGGATTCGAGCTTATCAGGCTGAAGCCTTTTGACATAAGTGTCGCAACCCCAAACTTTAAGAAACGACAGCTTAGGTTTCTTGCCAAACCATAGTTCATACTGTGTTGTCTCAACGGATTTAGACGGTGCCCTATTTAACGTGAATGCAGCTATCTCTAGTGCATAACCCCAAAACGATAGTGGTAAATCGGTAAGAGACATCATAGATCGCACCATATCTAATAAAGAACGGTACGACATTCGGAAACACCATTATGCTATGGTGTTCTAGGTGGCGTGAGTTGTGAAACTATTCCACGTTGTTATAAATAAAGGCAAAACTCGTAACTCAAATTTTCGCCTCTGTGATCAGATCGTATAAACTTTATTTTCTTGTTACGATGATTCTCCACTTCACTCTGTAATTCTTTGAACTTTTCAAATGTTTCAGACTTGTGTTTTATTAAGTAGATATACCTATATCTGCTCAAATCATCTGTGAAGGTCAAAAAATAACGATACCTGCCGCGAGCCTCAACACTCATCGGACTGCATACATCGGCATGTATTATTTCCAATAAGTCATTAGCTCATCCCATTGTTCCGGAGAACGGAGTTTTAGTCATCTTGCCCATGAGGCATGGTTCGCAAGTATCAAATGATTCATAATCAAGTGACTCCAAAAGTCCATCTGCATGAAGTTTCTTCATGCGCTTTACACCAATATGACCTAAACGGCAGTGCCACAAATATGTTGCACTATCATTATCAACTTTGCATCTTTTGGCATCAATATTAAATTTGTCTATCACTACGATCGAGATTCAATAAACCTTGGAATCACTTGAATGAATAAACAGAACAACAATTATTCATATAAATAGAACAACAATTATTCTCTGACTTAAATGAATAACTGTATTGCAATAAACATGATCTAATCATATTATGCTCAACGCAAACACCAAATAACATTTATTTAGGTTCAATACTAATCCCAAAGGTAGAGGGAGTGTGCGATGGTGATCGTCTCAACCTTGGAATTACTTCCAACACACATCGTCACCTCATCCGTAACTAGTCTTTGTTTATTTTGCAACTCCTGTTTCGAGTTACTACTCTCAGCAATTGAACCAGTATCAAATACCGAGGGGTTGATATAAACACTAGTAAAGTACACATCAATAACATGTATATCAAATATACCTTTGTTCACTTTGCCATCCTTATTATCCGCCAAGTATCTAGGGCAGTTCCACTTCTAGTGACCATTTCCTTTGCAGTAGAAGCACTCAATTTCAAGCTTGGGTCTAGCTTTGCGCTTCTTCATGGGAGTGGCAACTTTCTTTCCATTCCTTTTTGAAGTTTCCCTTTCTTTCCCTTGCCCTTTTTCTTGAAAATATGGTCTTGTTAATCATCAACACTTGATGCTATTTCTTAATTTCTACCTTTGCTGATTTCAGCATCGCAAAGATCTTGGGAATCATTTTTGTCATCCCTTGCATATTATAGTTCATCACGAAGTTCTAGTAACTTGGTGATAGTGACTAGAGAACTCTGTCAATCACTATCTTATCTAGAAGATTAACTCCCACTTGATTCAAGCGATTGTAGTACCCAGACATTCTGAGCACATGCTCACTAGCTGAGCTATTCTCCTCCATCTCGTTAGGCAAAGTACTTGTCAGAGATCTCATACCTCTTAACACGGGCATGAGTCTGGAATATCATTTTCAGCTTCTTGGAACATCTCATATGCTCTATGGCATTCAAAACATTTTTGAAGTCCCGGTTCTAAGCTATAAAGCATGGTGCACTAAACTATCAAGTAGTCATCATACCAAGCTTGCAAAACGTTCATAATGTCTGCATCTGCTCCTGCAACAGGTTCGTCACCTAGTCGTCCATCAAGGACATAATTCTTCTGTGCAGCAATGAGGATAATCCTCGGATCACAGACCCAGTCTGCATCATTGTTAGTATCATCTATCAACTTAGTTTTCTCTAGGAACATATCAAAAACAACTGGGAGCTACACGCAAGCTATTGATCTACAACATAATTTTAAAATACTATCAGGACTAAGTTCATGATAAATTAAGTTCAATTAAAAAAATTACTTAAGAACTTCCACTTAAATAGACATCCCTCAAGTCATCTAAGTGATACGTGATCCAAATCAACTAAACCTTGTCCGATCGTCACGTGAGATGGAGTAGTCATCAATGGTGAACATATCTATGTTGATCATATCTACTATATGATTCATGTTCGACCTTTCGGTCTCCAGTGTCCTGAGGAAATGTCTCTACATGCCAGGCTCGTTAAGTTTAACCCGAGTATTCCACATGTGCAAAATTTTCTTGCACTCGTTGTATATGAACGTAGAGTCTATCACACCTGATCATCACGTGGTGTCTCAACATGACAAACTGTCGCAACGGTGCATACTCGGGGAGAACACTTATACCTTGTAATTTTGTTAAGGGATCATCTTATAATGCTACTGCCGTACTAAGCAAAATAAGATGCATAAAAGATAAACATCACATGCAATCAAAATATGTGACATGATATGGCCATCATCTCTTGTGCTTTTGATCTCAATCTCCAAAGCATCGTCATGATCTCCATCGTCACCGGCTCGACACCTTGATCTCCATCATAGTGTCGCGGTCGTCTCGCCAACTATTGCTTCGACAACTATTGCTAACGCATAGTGATAAAGTAAAGCAATTACATGTCGTTTGCATTTCATAATAAAGAGACAACCATAAGGCTCCTACCGGTTGTCAGATATCTTACAAAATATGATCATCTCATGCAATAAAGTTTATCACATCATGTCTTGACCATATCACATCACAACATTCCCTGCAAAAACAAGTTAGACGTTCTCTACTTTGTTGTTGCAAGTTTTATGTGGCTGCTACGGGCTTCTAGCAAGAACCGTTCTTGCCTACGCATCAAAACCACAATGGTGATCTATCAAGTTTGCTATTTTAACCTTCAACAAGGGCGGGCCGCAGTCAAATTTGATTCAACTAAAGTAGGAGAAACAGACACCCACCAGCCACCTTTATGCAAAACTAGTTGATGTCTGTCGGTGGAACCGATCTCATGAACATAGTCATGTAAGGTTGGTACGGGCCGCTTCATCCAACAATACCGCCGAATCAAAATAATACATTGGTGGTAAGCAGTATGACAATCACCGCCCACAACTCTTTGTGTTCTACTCATGCATATCATCTATGCATAGACCTAGCTCTGATACTACTGTTGGGAAACATAGCATGTAATTTCAAAAAAATAATCCTACGCCCATGCAAGATCTATCTAGGAGATGCATAGCAAAGAGAGGGGGAGAGTGTGTCCATGTACCCTCGTAGACCGAAAGCGGAAGCATTTGACAATGTGGTTGATGTAGTCAAACTTTTTCTCGTTTCGACCGATCAAGCATCGAACGTACGACACCTCCGAGTTCAGCACACGTTCAGCTCGATGACGTCCCTCGAACTCTTGATCTAGCAAAGTGTCGAGGGAGAGTTCCATCAGCATGACAGCGTGGTGGCGGTGATGGTGAAGTAATCTGTGTAGGGCTTCACCTAAGCACTACGTGAATATGACCGAAGGCGTAAACTGTGGAGGGGGGCGCCGCACACGGCTAACAACTGTTGATGTGTGTTCTAGCAGTGCCCCAACCCATATATATATAGGTTGGAGGGGAGGAGAGGCAGCTAAGGGGGCGCCCCAAGTAGGAGGAATCCTACTTGGGCGGCTCCCAATTCGGCCTCCCCCTTTCATATTTTTTTTGAACCTTTCCCCCCTTTCATATTCATCCGGAGGAGGAAGGAGGGGGGAGCAGAGAAGGAAGGGGAAGGCCGAATTTCTCCCCTTGATTTCTCTCTTCCCCTCTTTCCTTCGCCCTTATTTCGGCGCCTACACCCCTTGTGGGCAGGTGTGCTCCCCTCTTATGGCCCATGTGGCTCATATCTTCCCCCCGGGGGGCGCCCCCCCCCCCCCCCGGGGTACTCCGATAAATACCCGATACTACCCGGAACACTTTCGGTGTCCGAGTACTATCATCCTATATATAAATCTTTACCTCTCGACCATTTCGAGACCCCTTGTCATGTTTGTGATATTCATCCGCGGACTCCGAACAACATTCGGTTACCAAATCACACTAACTCATATAATACTAAATCGTAACTCGAACGTTAAGCGTGCAGACCCTACGGGTTCGAGAACTATGTAGACATGACCGAGACACCTCTCCGGTCAATAACCAACAGCGGAACCTAGGATGCTCATATTGGATTCCTACATATTCTACGAAGATCTTTATCGGTCGAACCGTAATGACAACATACGTTATTCCCTTTGTCATCAGTATGTTACTTGCCCGAGATTTCGTCGGGTATCTTCATACCTAGTTCAATCTCGTTACCGGCAAATCTCTTTACTCGTTCCGATAATACATCATCCCGCAACCAACTCATTAGTCACTTTGCTTGCAAGGCTTATTATGATGTGTATTACCGAGAGGGCCCAGAGATACCTCTCCGATATTCGGAGTGACAAATCCTAATCTCGATCTATGTCGACCCAACAAACACCTTCAGAGATACCTGTAGAGCATCTTTATAATCACCTAGTTACATTGTGACGTTTGATAGCACACAAGGTATTCCTCCGGTATCCAGGAGTTGCATAATCTCATAGTCAAAGGAATATGTATTTGACATGAAGAAAGCAATAGCAATAAAACTGAACGATCAATATGCTAAGCTAAAGGATGGGTCTTGTCCATCACATCATTCTCCTAATGATGTGATCCCGTTTATCAAATGACAACACATGTCTATGGTTAGGAAACTTAACCATCTTTGATTAACGAGCTAGTCTAGTAGAGACTTACTAGGGACACGGTGTTTTGTCTATGTATCCACACATGTATCAAGTTTCCAGTTAATACAATTCTAGCATGAATAACAAACATTTACCATGAATAAGGAAATATAAAATAATAACTTTATCATTGCCTCTAGGGCATATTTCCTTCAAGAACCACCAGCCATGCCGCCTGCCGCCAATCGAGATCTAGATTTGGCTGACCCCGACCGGACCGCCGCCGCCAGCACCGAGGCGACCAACCACCTGTTGGAAATATGCCCTAGAGGCAATAATAAAAGCATTATTATTATATTTCCTTGTTCATGATAATTGTCTTTATTCATGCTATAATTGTATTATCCGGAAGTCGTAATACATGTGTGAATAACAGACACCAACATGTCCCTAGTAAGCCTCTAGTTGACTAGCTCGTTGATCAACAGATAGTCATGGTTTCCTGACTATGGACATTGGATGTCATTGATAACGAGATCACATCATTAGGAGAATGATGTGATGGACAAGACCCAATCCCAAACATAGCACAAGATCGTATAGTTCGTTTGCTAGAGTTTTCCAATGTCAAAGTATCTTTTCCTTAGACCATGAGATCGTGTAACTCCCGGATACCGTAGGAGTGCTTTGGGTATGCCAAACGTCACAACGTAACTGGGTGACTATAAAGGTACACTACGGGTATCTCCGAAAGTGTCTGTTGGGTTGACATGGATCAAGACTGGGATTTGTCACTCCGTATGACGGAGAGGTATCACTGGGCCCACTCGGTAATGCATCATCATAATGAGCTCAAAGTGACCAAGTGTCTGGTCACGGGATCATGCATTACGGTACGAGTAAAGTGACTTGCCGGTAACGAGATTGAACGAGGTATTGGGATACCGACGATCGAATCTCGGGCAAGTAACATATCGATTGACAAAGGGAATTGCATACGGGGTTGATTGAATCCTCGACATCGTGGTTCATCCGATGAGATCATCGTGGAGCATGTGGGAGCCAACATGGGTATCCAGATCCCGCTGTTGGTTATTGACCGGAGAGTCGTCTCGGTCATGTCTGCTTGTCTCCCGAACCCGTAGGGTCTACACACTTAAGGTTCGGTGACGCTAGGGTTATGAAGATATGTATATGCAGAAACCCGAATGTTGTTCGGAGTCCCGGATGAGATCCCGGACGTCACGAGGAGTTCCGGAATGGTCCGGAGGTAAAGAATTATATATAGGAAGTGCTGTTTCGGGCATCGGGACAAGTTTCGGGGTTATCGGTATTGTACCGGGACCACCGGAAGGGTCCCGGGGGTCCACCGGGTGGGGCCACCTATCCCGGAGGGCCCCATGGGCTGAAATAGGATGAAACCCAGCCCATAGTGGGCTGGGGCGCCAGCCCCTATAGGCCCATGCGCCTAGGGTTCCACCATGGAAGAGTCCATGTGGTGGAAGGCACCCCTAGGTGCCTTGGGGGGGAGGGAATCCTCCCCTTGGCCGCCGCCCCCCCTAGTAGATCTCATCTACTAGGGCCGGCGCCCCCCCATGGCACCCCTATATATAGTGGGGGGGAGAGGAGGGATTTTACCCCAGCCCCTGGCGCCTCCCTCTCTCCCCGTTACGTCTCTCCCTCGTAGTCTTGGCGAAGCCCTGCTTCTGTGACGCCCTGCATCCACCAGCACGCCGTCGTGCTGCTGGATCTTCATCAACCTCTCCTTCCCCCTTGCTGGATCAAGAAGGAGGAGACGTCTCCCGTCCCGTACGTGTGTTGAACGCGGAGGTGCCGTCCGTTCGGCGCTGGTCATCGGTGATTTGGATCACGTCGAGTACGACTACATCATCACCGTTCTTTTGAACGCTTCCGTGCGCGATCTACAAAGGTATGTAGATGCATCCAATGACTCGTTGCTAGTGAACTCCTAGATGATCTTGGTGAAACGAGTAGGAAAATTTTTGTTTTCTGCAACGTTCCCCAACACCACCACCTCCCAGCCCAGCAGCCGCCAGATCCAGACGTCCCCGCTGGACACCGCACCCCACGCCACCAAGCTACTAACCTGCGCCGCCGCCGCCATGAACAAGGAAGGGAAGAAGAGGCCCCGTCACCGCCCACGTCGCACGGGATTCGCTCGGCGGACGCCCTCCGACGGCGGCTAGGGGGGGAAGGCCGGGGGAGGAGAGGAGCGCCAGCGACTGACCTAGGGCTCTAGTGACGCGCACGGGGCGTGTCACGGGAGTGGGGGGGGTAAATGTTGAATTTCTTGCATATCGCCGCACCATCCTCTAAGGGCGTGTTTGGTTGCCTGTATTAGGCCCAACCAGGCCCGTGCGGGAAGAAATTGGCCTGTTTGGTTACTTGTGTTCACTGTTTGGCCTACATTAGGCCCAACCAGGCCCGCGCGGGAAGAAAATGGCCTGTTTGGTTACTTGTGTTCACTGTTTGGCCCGCGAGGGTAGAAAATGGCCTTTGAACTTTGTGTTGTTCATAACACAAAATTTTGTGATGTTCATCATGCAAATCGAGACAGAGAACAAGGCCAGGGAGGTGGTGTCGGCCGAGAACAAGGGCAAGGAGGTGGTGCCACCCATGGACAAGAGCAAGGAGGTGGTGTCGCCCTTGGAGGTGGTGCCGCACATGGCCAAGGAGGTGCCACCCACGAACGAGGACGTGGTACCGGAGGATCCCCCAGCGGCAAGCGCCGGAACTACGGGCACTACCATAATGAGGCTGGGCCAACTCACTTCTGCAACGCCATCCTTGCTCGAGAGCATACAGATGCCCCTGGACTTCATGGAGCATTTCCCGGCCATGCCGAGGGGGGTTCAAGCTGAAAATGAACATCGGCTGCTCATGGAGGGTCACTGTGAAGCTAATGAACGGCAGGGTCACCCTCGATCAAGGTTGGGCCACATTCGCTGTTGTCCATCAGATCAAGATCGGGTACATGGTGACCTTCAAGTTGCTGACTCCCAACACGCTCGAGGTCATCATCTTCTATGACGACGGCATTGAAGTGGTGACAAAGTGCGGGAGGCACGACGACGCCTGCTTCGCCGTGAACGTCTGGGAGAGCTCTAGTTTGGTTATTAGTTAAATGTCGTACTAGTTTTGTTCAAAACTGCTTGGTTTAAGTGTCGTACTACTGTCAAAACTCCTAGGTTTGGTTTAAAACTATGTTAATACACTGTCTATTTGTGTGTCTTCGGTTTTTCCTGCCTGCCTAGTGTGTTGGTAATCTCACCACCTCGACGAGGAGGTTACCAGACAATATGCGTTGCATGTAACCAAATGCCATGGCTTGTGTGTTCGCCTAAACACGCGGGCAATCAAACAGCCTATCTTCTGTTTTGCCCCAGGCAGGCTAGAGGGTATGCATGCAACGAAACAACATGTAGATGTTGGTTTTTTTTTGCCTGTTTTTTCTCAGCTAGGTTGAACTGGGTCAAGCATGCAATGCAGGCAAAAGTTGCTACGGTAACCAAATACGCCCTAAGCTGCGATGTGGTCGTGTGTGGGTCCCTCTCAGCCGTTGCCATAGTTGCGTAGGTCCTCCAGATCGAGCAGCTAGTTGCCGCCCACGAAGACGACGCGGAACTCATGGCGGCCAGCGGCAGCCCGGCTAGGAAGGTGTTGCTCAGGCGCGACCACTAATTCACAATATGCAGTGGCTAGCAGCAAACCCAAACAGTGGCCAGGTCCGCCATGTGGCCCATCAAAGTCCTTTGGTACAATTCAACCTCCAGGCGAGCAGCCGAACGGCGATCTCCGGCGTGGCTTTTAGTGGCATCACAATGCTGCTCCAACGTGGTGGTTGTCCTTAGCCTTCGGCGCGGTGTGGCATCGTCTCCCAGTGGTTGTGGCAATTACTGGAGAAAGAGGGGAAGAGGAGCGGGCGTGGGAGAGACGGTGGTGACAATCAACAAACGGTTTTGACTATTTTGCCATGTCAGCACTTACAAGCGGACCCTTCCTATCAGAAATTGGATTCAGAAATGCAAAAATCCATCTCTGCACCGGAGCTCATCTGCAGCCGCTTTGATGAAAAAATCAAAACAAATACTAGAAACATTCAAAAAAATTCAAAAAAAATTGTGCGGTAGACAATTTGATGCGTGAGGTCCACTCCAATTTTGACATCATTTAGACATTTGAGGAACTCTCAGCAAAAAAGACAAATTGGGGGTCTGTAAAAATGTTTACTGTTTTTGTCCGATTTGTATTTTTTGTTGAGAGCTCCTCAGATGTCCAAATGACGTGAAATTTGAAGCGGACCTCATGCATCAAATTGTCTACCGCAAAAAAATTATAATTTTTTGAATTTTTTTTGAATTTTTTATGATTTTTTCTAACCGGGTGCAGGTGAGTCTGGGCACCGAAACGCCCTACTCTCATAAGTGTTTATTGAGAAAATTAGTAAGAAAACCAGTAGATTTATATAGCGGCCAAGGAATGTGGCGGTGAACTTGAAATTGAACTTAGAACTTGATGGTTTTTGTAATTCGCTCTGTCCAGTGGTTGCACTCAGAGTTCATAGACTATTGCTTTTTCCGGAGAAGCCATAGGCTATCTAGCCTTAGAGCAACTCTAGCAGACCCTGCATCCGCCCCCGACCTGCAAAATAACCGCCAAAATGTGGGTAGGGGCAGAAAAACCTGCCCGTTCGGATCCCGCATCCTGCCCCAGCCCACAAAAAAATTTGAAGGACGCGGCAAAATCCCGACCCCAACCTGGGAATACGCCGGTTTCTCCCTCGCGGTTGCGGTGCCCTGCATCACACAGAAGTAGTTGGCGGGAGGGACATTTCAGCCCGCGCGCTTTCCCCCCTCCTTCTGCCGCCGACCGCCCTTACTTCCGCCCGCCCGCCGCTGGCGATTCCGGCCAAATCTGCGGGCGGAATCGGTCCGCGGGGCGCCCCACACCCTCCCGCATCGAGACGCTGCACCGACCCCCCCGGATCCAGTGAGAAGAGCCGCCCTCGTCGCTGCCGCCGCCGGGGATCGACCACTGTCGGGCCCGCCTCTTCGTCGCCGCCCGGGATCACCCGGCCGCGTCCGCCACCGGTTAGTGCGTTTTTCTTGTGATTTTTGCGAGCGGTATAGTTAATTTGACGCGCCGGTGCGCATGTAGATGGAGTCGAGTCTGTGCGAGAGGTTCTTGCTCTCCGATTCATCGGATTCGGACGACTTGGATGTTGAGACCATGCTTGCGAACTTCTGGCAGCAAACATTGGTCATGGCATTTGTCGTGAAGGAGCACGAAAACGAGAACCGGAAGAGGAGGCAAGGATCGACCGTCGGGCGGCTTTGCATTCCCCGGAATTTTCATCTTGGGAACAAGATGTTGATGCAAGACTACTTCACGGAGAATCCTACATATCCACCGCACCTCTTTCGGAGAAGGTACCGAATGCGCTTATCCCTCTTTGTCAAAATTGATCAAGCTTGCGAGGCAAATTGCCTGTATTTTACTCAAAGAAGAAATGTTGTGGGCTTAAAGGGATTTAGTGCATATCAAAAAATCTCCGCGGCAATGCGGGTGATTGCATATGGTGTTCCGGCTGACTATGCCGATGAGTACCTTCGCATTGGTGAAGATACTACAATTGAGTCTGTGCGTAGATTTGCAAAGGTGATCATCCATGTCTTTGGTCCTGAGTATTTTCGGGCACCCAACGAAGATGACACAAAGAAATTGATGGCAACTAATGAGAGGAGAGGTTGGCCTGGCATGCTAGGTAGCATTGATGTATGCATTGGACTTGGAAAAATTGCCCCAAGGCATGGCAAGGAATGTATTGTGGCAAGTCTCGTGATGCAACAATTGTGCTAGAGGCCATAGCATCCGAGGATTTATGGATTTGGCATTGCTTTTTTGGTATGCCGGGCACTCTCAATGATATCAATGTGTTGCAACGGTCTCATTTGTTTGCTAGGCTTGCTAGTGGTGATGCTCCTACTTGCAACTACACTATCGGGCATGAATACACAAAGGGGTACTATCTTGCAGATGGTATATACCCTCCTTGGTGCATATTTGTCAAAAGCATCAAAGAACCAAAAACTAAAAAGCAATGTGAATTTGCAAGAGTGCAAGAGGCAGCCCGAAAAGACATTGAAAGAGCATTCGGTGTTTTGTAATCTAGGTTTGCCATTGTCCGTGGTCCTGCTCGTTTTTGGGATAAAAAACCTTGAAAAATATTATGACATATTGTGTTATCCCGCACAATATGATTCTTGAAGATGAGAGAGGAATGAACTTGGAATTCTTCTATGACAATGTGGGTAGTCGTGTCAAACCAGCTAGAGACCCTAGCTGCATTAGAGCTTTTCTTCAAACATACAAGGAGATTGAAAATGCAAACACCCACTTTCAACTTTAGAAGGATCTCATTGAGCACCATTGGCAAAGGGCTGGACAGTGACTCATTTTTGTACTCATTTGTATTTGTATTCATGACAAGTTTTGTATTGTATTATTTAAGTTTGCTATGGTGATTTGAATAATTATTTGTAATGTGGATGATTATTGTATTATGTTTGATTTGAATAATTTAGTTTTACTTTCGATTGTTGTATTATGTTGGATTTAATATTTGCGGGCCGATGAGATGCGGGATGCAGCGGCGCAAAGAGCAGACCCCGCATAGCCGGCCCGTAAAAAAGCATATTCCGCGAATATGTTTTTTTACAGGTCCGTTTGAGGGGTCTGCATCTGTGGCCGTCCAAATCGGCCCGCAAAAGGGGTTTTGCGCGAATTGCAAACGCGTTTTGCGGGCCGGCGAGATGCGGGCTCTGCTAGAGTTGCTTTTACATTACATATGGCTATGGTATATAGTCTTGTGAGCAATTTGCAAGATATTGAAAACTCTAATTTAATTTTAAAATAATCATTACAAAAATTTAAGCAGCCGAACATAAGTCCACGTGTGTAGAAGACTGATGCTACTAGCTGGTTTTGTGATGATTCTGTAGCTTATTTTTTACAGGGTGTTTGATTAGTCTTAATTTGGACCGGCTCAATCAGCGAACACTCACTAAGGAGAATGACAAAAGGCAAACTATTTGATAGCAATTTGTGTTGATTGAAGATGGTAAATTTAGTTAGCAAGCATGGCAAATTCGTTTTGATTCAGTTACCTACCATAATTTGTTGTGTTTGCTAAAACAAATTACCATCCTTGTGACCATATAAATTGTCATAAAAAACGTTTCATTTGTCATTTTGCGCCAGCGAAGTCAACACAAATAACTTTATCGTAATTTTAGCTTTTGTGCTTACCTTGTAAGCTAAATAAGAACATATTTACGCGATCTTGGCTTTGTCTTTTGGCTTATGACTAGATATTGTTATAGGATGGTATAACCCAGAGCCTATCAGACTAAACTAGGTTAATCCCTCCAGATGTCCGATCGGAAGCTTTTCTCCCCAAAAGAACTTCACCGAAACAACAAAAGGAAAAGGTTCAGTGTCTCGCAGACCCAGAATTCAGTAGCTGAATCGTTCGCGTTCGGTCAAGCATAAGACCACGTCTCCTCAGACTACAGGGTGATTTAGATTGGACGTCTCTTACTGAAATGCTAGCGACAGTAATAATGACAGGGAGGTCGTCGCTCTCGCCGGAAGGACGCGGTTTCACAACTGAAAAGGTCTGAAGTATTCATATGGATGGATGCACACGGCAAAGATTCCATACGTCTTGACTTCAACTTCTCCCATGGACCCATGCAGAGGGACTTCAGGCTCTGCAGCTGGTGAGCATTGGGAATTCTAGTGCAGTGTACTTTTTTTTCTTTTTGAGAAATTCTAGTGTATTGTACTTCTCCTGCGGTTGATTTTTATGGAGTCCGCTCTGACTGTTTTAAATTTAAGTTGTCCTGATAATAAGAGCATCTCCAATAGGTGCGCGAAAATAGTGCACCAAAAGCTACTTAAAGTAAAATTTGCAACATCAAAAGGCGATTTTTAGGGCATCTGAAAATGCTCATCTCCAACGTTACCCTACAATAGGGCAGCCGCACCACAATTTTATTCTCCAAACCCATGTCAAATTATTCTAAAAAAATCAATCTGGCATTCTTAATTGTACAAGCCAGGTAAACTAAACTGAACAAGACCTGCAGAAACCGAACTGTCGGAATTGATTAAACAACACAACCTGTAAATGTTGCCTCTGAATCTGATCACACAAACAGACGACACGCAAGTATTCCAACACCACGGTTCAGAATATGACGAGCTTGGGGCCATGCAAATCACTACATATTGGGGCCAGGTTCAGAACACATGTTTGCGGAACTAGTTTCCAATTGTGCTTTATTTCGGAACTCCAAATTTGTTGCAAATTCACATCCTAGCTAGCGGAGGTAGGCAAAAGCATGCAACAGTTCAGTTGCCCATACTGTACTCGAATTCAGGTTGCAAATTCGAAACTCCAAATTCAGTCTCCAACCACATCAAAGAGACGTTTCACAGCATCACAAATTTCTAGCACAAACAACACGTAAACAGATCGAGATGCATATCTAGTGAGGCTAAAGACTAGAAATGCCAATTTGTAGCTCAACTCCGACCCAAAACTTTAATTTTTGACTGGCGGGCTTCCATTCAGACATCCAATGGAAATTTCCTGTTTGACTGTAGGACATCTGCAAACTTATCAGCTTCAGAGGACACCGTGTGAAATCATCTTCTCTTTTTTTTTAAAAGCTACAGCCGATGGAAATTTCAGTATCAAATAGAGTGCACCAATAGGAAATATTCATATGGAAAACATAAGGATTATAATCCTCCGATATTCCTAGGGAAGTCCTTTGAATCGAAGAGCCTCCCCTTGCACCTCATCATTGAGGTCTGGAACCGAGGAGCAAAGTTCCCACAGGAATTGCCAACTGAAAGATGTTGAAAAACGGATGCACAGGGAGCATATTCCTTGGCAACTGAAGGAAGCAGCACGATGTTCCTGTGAACCATCTTTACAGGCAACGATACCGCGCAAAGTTGAGAAAATCTTTCCAACATGTCACACCATGACCATCATAGCGCTGGACCACAAGAGAGCGTCAGAGCCCACATCACTACAAGTGTCCCAAAAAACCAGAAAAGAATCCAGGACAGGCATGTAAACCACATGATCACACAAAGTAGATCTGGGCAAGCAACAATGCAAGACCACAGAATGGGGCCAATTTTCGGTTCGGTGTGCATTTAGTATCAGATGTAATTCGGTCGATCAGGGATGCAAATTTGGAACCTTGAATGTACCCTCCCGTCCTTAGTTCAACTAAATGAACTAATTTTTCGGAATTTACATTACTTCCGAAATTTTAGTTCATTTGATTGAACTAAGGAGGGTCTGAGGGTACCCTAAAGGTTCCAAATTTGTATGCCTACGGTCGATGCCACATAACCACAATCAGATGAAACTCTGTGAAGGGAGAATGGATACAAAAGGGGAAACCAGTAGTATATGCAATAATTTCCTCTACACATTAATACATAGACCAGAACTGCAAGGAACCAAATAACAACCGTGAAGCAACATTCTGACCAAAACTGCATGCAAACAACCCTTTGAGATTTTTCTCATACACGTTAATCCCACTGTTCCAGATTGACAAAATAAAGTAAGCAGTTGGTGATCTATGAAATAGTCTGACTATAGCTAAATCAACAGCTGATCACGGAATCAATAAGATTTTTTGAATACGACCTAATCAATAAGATAATGGAGGTAATCATGGACTTGGCAGTAAGCATCATATATTGTTTACTCCGTAACAGAAATATGAGTTGCACAGATTCAAAAAATACATGAGCTGGACAAAACATATGCTCATTAAATAAGTTATGGACCTATGGTCATCAGCAGACAGTAGTACATAAAGGAGGATACATTGCATATTCGGAGCAGTTGAGTTTCACTATGTGGAGACCACAGGAGCAAAAAGAACACAATGGCCCGATTATATGATGGAATCAAATAAAGGGACATCGGTGGACCAAGTCTTGAAAACGATAGCGATTAATGAATGATTAAGACATAATGATTGTTTCTTTGACCACGCACTGTGAAGGCAAAATATGTATAAGGTCACCGTCAGTTCTATTACTAAAATGTACTCCCTCCGTCCCACAATATATTTTGACACTACACTAGTGTCAGAAACGCTCTTATATTATGAAACGGAGGGAATACTGTATGACCTAACATTTGGAGAAATAACGCATATGGATGTGGCATGTGGGTTGCCTGCCGATAAACTAGTCCTCTGGTCTCCAAGTTTCAGAAGAGATGCAAAATCGAGATCATTCGGCAAACAACATAACCTGTTTCGACAAGATTTGCATTTTTGGTGAGGCATCTGCGGAGCTGGTAAGTACAGTAGTATAGAATGACCTTGCAAACCAGATAAGTTATTTGTTTTAATCTGCAAAAACTGATAATTGAGCAGGAAGCGAAAATCCAATCTCAGTAGCAAACTAGCAATGGGTAGTCATGTCCTTGGATTAAATTCCTTCTAGTGACAATTCACTACAAATTAATCAATTATTTGTTGATGGTACCACTTTTTACTAACAACAAAAATCAACAAAGCATATTGCACTAGACTAGTGATTGCTCTGAGCTGAGGGTAACCTCGTCAGTTCTCTCAAAAGCTTCATTAAATAGCAATTTTTTGAAGTGACCAGGCAAAAACATCTTTATTCCACAGGATAAGATAGCAATGAGCTAGACTATTTGAATAGATGTATCTTGATGGATATAATCCAAGCACCTTGTGTCCTTGTGTTGTGAGTTATTGCTGAATTTGAATGAGGAACATTTCACTAGTAACATTGGCAGTGCAGTGGTGGTCCTTGTACCTGAGGAATGCAAATAATTCCATGACAACACTAAGGTGTTTTGTAGTAGTTTCCAGAATCACAGTAAAAAAGCACTATTGCAACAGGAAGTAAACTAAGAGGAAAGCCAAGCAAATACAAGTGTAAAGGATTTCCATGAAATCGGAATTTATGTTCCCATGTTAATCATTTCTTAGTGAACATCAAATTGTTCAGATATCAACAAAACATTTTGACCTAAGCCTTATTTATCTCTAATCTCCACAAGAACACAACCATTGTTTGAAAAACAACACTTGATTCCAGTGCTATGTTTCTCCGTGAGAATGAATTTACATGAAAAAATAGAAACAGAAACAAAATACTCCCTCCATCTGGAATTAGTTGTTGCTCAAACGGGTGTATCTAGCACTTTGAGCGACAACTAATTCCAGACGGAGGAAGTACCAACTAATTATTACCACATGTGATAACCCATAACCAGCACAAAGCAATAAAAGTTCCACGGCATAGAACTACAACGTAACCAGTATGATAACATTGTAGCGCTGAATTTTCTCCACCATTAGCTAGAAATGGGAACATGTTATGATCCAAACATAACTAGAATAGACTAAGCACAAGCCTGTGAGCAGAGAGCCAATTCAACAATCCTCTGGCGTCCAAAAGGCAACCACCAAAGAATTTCATTTTGCATCTTTCTGCATCAAGCACTGTAGAAGATAGGAGCCCAACATAATTCGTCAGGAACAGCATTTCGCATAGAAGGCAGGCACTAATTTCTTCGGTCCATGGAATCAAGTCTAGATTTTCATTTCATCGTTAAACACAGCAGACAAACTGATTGAACAAACATAATGGCCAAAATTTCCATATATATAATGTGATGGAATGGAACAGCACTGTTATTGTCGTGTTGTAATTCTCGCTCACTCATCTCACCTCACCTCTTTACTTTTCATCCCCTTCCCATCGGGGAATGAAATCAAAACTGCCGGAAACGCAATGGATGGAACTAACGGGGGGAATTAACAGAAGTCAAAACTTTATCGCGAAAGCGACGAGGCGACTCGCCTCCGCCTCTCAGTCGAGGAAGCCGGTGCGGCGCAGGACGGTGTTGCGTACGCGGCGGAGGTCGCGGCCCTTGAGCGTCCTCCCGGCTCCCTCCAGCACGGAGCTGTGCGCTGCCGCGCGCCGCGCGACGATCTCGTGCGGCGGGACCACGGCGTCCCCGTCGTCGCCGCCGACGACGACGTGGGACCACCTCCCTCTCCGCGCCGCAGCATCCGAAGGTATGCGCACCGGAGCCGACCTCGCCGCCGAAGACGGGGTCAACGCGGCCTTCTCCGGGACGGCGCGCGCGGCGGATCGGACGGCAGGGCCGCCCGCGCGCTTCTGCTTCTTCTTAGCCTCATCATCGGGAAGCGCGGCGAGGAGTCCCGGAGCTGAAGAGGCGGGCCAGAGGACGTCGAGCTCGAGGAGGTCGCCATCTGCGGCCGTGGCAGCGCCGTGGACGGGGGTGGGCATCGGGGGGCGGGACAGCAAGAGGCGGTCCATCGTTGTTATCCGGGGATCACCAGTACGGCGGATCTCCGGCTACGTTGCGGCGCTCCGGCATCGGAGGTCGGGGAAAGGGGGTGGGGTGGGTTGGGCGTGAACGAGGACACGATACCGGCGAGGGGAGGTGGGCGCGCGGCGGAGTTGTTATAGGGAGGAGGTTGGTTTCCTCGTTTGCACTTGAGCCCTTACTTTTCTTCTCAATGCATCGTTAACCCTCTCTCCATGAATTTATAACTAGATATACAATATCTTTATTCATAGGACACATAACAGTGGTACTCCCTATTGTTCATAAATATAAGATGTTCTGATCTAAATGGGATGTCTCCCTCTGTTTCTAATTATAAGTCTTTTTTTTTGAGATTTCAATATTAACTACATACATATGTATATAGATATAGTTTAGAGTGCAGATTCATTCATTTTGCTTTAAATATAGTCTATATTGAAATCTTAAAAAGACTTATATTTAGAAACAGAAAGGGTATATAGACATGTTTTAATGTGTTTATTTGCTGATTTCAGTTTGTATATAGTCTATATCTTTCCTTAATAATAAAGTACGGATTGACTCTGTGGGTTCATCGTCACAAATATATTTTTTTTCATAAATTTACGCTTTCAATTTAAATTTAAAATATATACGCGAGGTGTACTTCCTACGCCAGCCATACTGGGCCGATATGGTGATAGGCTTCCTCCCAGGCTTCATTGGATTACGATCCAAAAAAATAGCAACTCCGTTAGAGGAAAAACAGAGGAGGGGAGGGGTGGCGCTCATAGCGAGCTGCAGCTGGGGTCCATGGGAGGAGCTCGGGCTCCTCGGTGGCTGCCTGCTGCGTGGATTGGTTTGGGTGCACCGGGTCAAGGCCGGCCTTCGGTGGGGCGCAGTGCGAGCTCTCTGCTCGGGGCAGGAGGCGGCTCAATGAAGAGGAGATGGGGCGCGACGCTCCCCTCTTGTTGCGGCGCACGAGGGAAGGAGGAGGGGGTCGACAGAAAGGAGACGGGGAAGTGGAGGAAAGGGGGCAACAGAGGCGTCGGAGTTGGAGGCGGGGCAGAGAGTCAGCGAGCGGCAGAGGCACCATGGTCCGCCTGCAGGCAAGACGGGACATCCGCTGGAGGATTCGTGCGATTGTGTGTGAGGCGGCCTGCTACAGGGGCGTGCATGCTGCGCACGGGTAGGGTGGTTCGGCGAGGCATCGAGCAACATGATGGGTGTGGGCAGGGCACGCTACCCGGGCAAGAGGATCGAGGGGCAATAGGGAGGCATGGAGGAGGCGGTCATCGCCAGCGGCGGGGCCGCCCGCCGTCAACACAGACGCAGCAGCCGTCCATGGCAGCTTAAGTCGATATAGGAGGACGAAGAGGAGCTTGCGAGGGCCAGCGGCGCCTGTAGGTTCAAGCTCTCTGTAGAGAGAGTGATAGAGAGATAGAAGAGGAGAGGAACAAGGAAGAGTATGCATAGTATGTGTATGCGTACATGGATTTCATACGCAGCTAACAAACTCACGTATGCACAACAAGTACACACTCATGCACTGTACGGCCGCCATCGACGAGGAGCTGGTTCCGCCGGCCGCGGGGACGTCTTGACGGACAGCCGTTGTCGAAGAGTAGTCCCTTTTTGAATGTTCGTGTGTTGGTGAGGAAGAAGCTCCCCCTTTGTGAATTTTACATGACAATTTCTGTAGCTACATGGGATTTGTTCATGATCATCAGCATGAATGTTTAGGTACGAATTTGTACTGGAGCATCAACACTCAGAACAATATGTATGCATGCAGAGAACAATTATACAAAGATGTGTGTGTCAGTGTGTCTATCATACAATTCTAAACACTGCATGCATGTATTTGTTTATGGAGCATTTACTGTTCACAAGTTATTATGATCTCTAGGTAAGCTTAATGTAATTTCACATGAGACAATCATCATGCACATACCAAAAGAATATTAGTTTGGATGCGCATGAGATGACTGAATGCTTGTCACGGTCAATTGTGAGACAAGATAAGCTATCCTAAGGAACTTTGTGCCTGATTTCCTTGGAATGTAGGAAGTGTGTATACCTTTTGTCTTCTTATGAACCTACATTTATAAACCAAATATTTTCACTACATTTTCAGGTGCATGTATTCTTAGGAAGACACAACATATATACATAGTTTAGTTTTGTTGTTGTTCAATTTTATTTAACAGATGTAGACCAACACATAAGTTTGAATTATTTCACAAACACTTTTCTATTAAGAATTGTTTGCCATTAATTTTTCTTCCTATTGATTTATTTTCTCATTGGCATCCATCACCCATCATTGCCCCGTGATGTGACTCGCTTTCCCAAATGCACAAACAAAGAAATGCCTTGCATGTACTGCAAAATTTACTTCCATTCAATGCCAACACATGATCTTCTTACAATATGTGAACAACAAATTAGAATTTTATTCCTTGGGTTCAGATGTGGCATTTGCTCATTTGATTTTGGATTAAATTTACGAGCGAGCTATTTTATTTAGAATGCACTTTAATAAAATGAAGTATCGTTCCAAGAGGTTAATTAGTGTGGAATTAAATTACCTAACGAATGTAGGGCAAAAGAATTTGTCAAAAGAATCTACAGGATTAATTCACTCATAAAATAAAAGCACCTAGAAAAAATATCATATGGAATCAACCCTCTGAATTTTCAATGAAAAGATTTTGGATCAAAGATACCCTAAGGTGGAATAGAGAAACCACCATAGCCACAATTATTATCGAAAGTGGTTGATATTTGTTATGAACTATTTCGACTACAAATAATAGGAAATAGGCCAAACATTTACTGGACTCGGAGATGATGGCGCGTGCAATGGTGTTGTAATAGGCAGACGTCGAAGTACATGGTGGCATATTGACCCGCTTACATATATTGTTTTTCTCCCGTTGCAACGCACGGGCATCTTTGCTAGTTAAAATAAAAACATATTATATTTGTGATAAAAGAGAGTACAAGATTTTTTTTTAAAAAGGATCATTGTGAGACATGCGGAAAAGTGAGTATATACAGGATGGGAACGTTTGGCTCTCGGGTGTAATTGAACCCGAATTTCTAAAAAGAAATTATAAGAAAGTCAAAAAATCTGAAACTTTTTGCGAACAAAGTAGATTTATTGTTGCACTATAAAATCTTCCGTGGAGAAATGACTTTCATGTTGTTGTGGATGTAAAAAGACAAATTTGTCACTATATACGAGGTACTGTTCATGCTATATGTCCTAGGCAATTCGTCATTTTTGTCAGTTATTTCGTTACAGAATATTTTTGTACGACATAAACGACGGCACAAGTTTGTTGGGAAAAGGTTTTGTCACATTTTGATTTTTTTTTTATTTTTTTAAACATAAAATCGGTTACCAGGTGTAATTACCACCATGTTCCAAAGGGTATTTTCCCTATATACAAACATAACATCGGTAATAGTAGTGAATTAGATGCGTGTGTTGGGCATTTTGTGACGAGGTCAACATGGGGATGGTGTGAAACGCTTATACTCTGGTCTGTGGGCGTTGGCCGGCGACTTCAACCTCATTATTACTTTGGAGGACAAAAGCAACGTGCTATTCAATCATCGGATAATGGGAAGATTTTGACTCGTCATAAATAGCCTTCTTTTGAAGGAGAATTACCTTGTTGGACGTCGCTACACTTGGTCGAATGAGGGCGAGAGGATTTACCATGTCTTCATCGCCAAGGACCGAAGAGAAAAGCCCTCTTCTTGCTTTCTTTCAATGTTGAGTACATCGGCTTCTGATCATTGTCCCCTCCTCTTGGACTTGTCCACTGGCATCTCATTATATACACACTTTCGATTCGAGAATATTTGTCGGTTGTGGAGGAATTCTAGGAAGTAGTAGTCCTGTCATGGAATTTCTTTTCTCCAAGGGGAACCCTTTCTTGGTGATAGATACCAAGTTGAGGACTACAACAAGACACTTCAACCCTGGAGTGATCACTTGATTGGAAATATTGAACTTCAAAGGACTACAACAAGGCACTTCAATCCTAGAGTGATCACTTGATTGGAATTGAACTTCAATCCTCCTATAGTTGGAGACAATTGCTCGTTGTGACGCCGCTATGGACATTAGATGTCTATCGGCTCAGGACAAGTATTGTGTTCTCTTTTGAAAACAAAGCTTCTCGGCATCTAGACTCTTGAGCATACGATCACCCGCCAAAGTCCTGGCTTTTGTGGCTGAAAGAGGGGGACATGGACACAAAGTTTTTCCACAAGTACGCAAATTATCGGTGTCATAGGAATCGCATATCCACCTTGCGGGTTGATGACGCGATGGTCTCCAATAAGGAGCAATTCCCTGATGTGATCAACAACTTTTATTGCAACCTTCTGTGCTCGGCACCAGTTCACTAATTCACTCTCGATTTTGACTACCTTCATGTTGGTGAAGGAAATATACCCTAGAGGCAATAATAAAGTTGTTATTTATATTTCCTTATATCATAATAAATTTTTATTATTCATGCTAGAATTGTATTAATCGGAAACTTAGTACATGTGTGAATACATAGACAAACAGAGTGTCCCTAGTATGCCTCTACTTGACTAGCTCGTTTATCAAAGATGGTTAAGTTTCCTAGCCATAGACATGTGTTGTCATTTGATGAACGTGATCACATCATTAGAGAATGATGTGATGGACAAGACCCATCTGTTAGCTTAGCACTATGATCGTTTAGTTTATTGTTATTGCTTTCTTTATGACTTATACATGTTCCTATGACTATGAGATTATGCAACTTCCGAATACCGGAGGAACACCTTGTGTGCTATCAAACGTCACAACGTAACTGGGTGATTATAAAGATGCTCTATAGGTGTCTCCGATGGTGTTTGTTGAGTTGGCATAGATTGGGATTAGGATTTGTCACTCCGTGTATCGGAGAGGTATCTCTGGGCCCTCTCGGTAATGCACATCACTATAAGCCTTGCAAGCATTGTGATGAATGAGTTAGTTGCTGGATGATGCATTACGGAATGAGTAAAGAGACTTGCCGGTGACGAGATTGAACTAGGTATGATGATAGTGACGATCAAATCTCGGGCAAGTAGCATACCGATGACAAAGGGAACAACATATGTTGTTATGCGGTTTGATCGATAAAGATCTTCGTAGAATATGTAGGAGCCAATATGAGCATCCAGGTTCCACTATTGGTTATTGACCGGAGATGTGTCTTGGTCATGTCTACATAGTTCTCGAACCCGTAGGGTCCGCACGCTTAACGTTCGATGATGATATGTATTGTGAGTTATGTGATTTGATGTACCGAAGGTTGTTCGGAGTCCCGGATGTGATCACAGACATGACGAGGAGTCTCGAAATGGTCGAGACATGAAGATTGATATATTGGAAGGTTATGTTTGGACACCGGAAAAGTTTCGGATTAGTTCGGGCATTTTCCGGAGTACCGGGGGGGGGGGTTACCGGAACCCCCCGGGGGCTTAATGGGCCTACATGGGCTTTAGTGGAAGAGAGAATGAGGCGGCCAAGAGGTGGGGCGCGCCCCCCAAGCCCAATCTGAATTGGGAGGGGGGTCGGCCTCCCTTTCCTTTCTCTCCCGCTTCCCTTTCGTCCTCCTCCTAGTTGGACTAGGAAAGGGGGGAACCTACTCCTAGTAGGAGTAGGATTCCCCCCTTGGGGCGCGCCATAGGAGGCCGGCCGGCCCCCTCCTCCATTCCTTTATATACGGGGGAGGGGGGCACCCCATAGACACATAAGTTGATCTCTTTGCCGTGTGCGGTGCCCCCTCCACAGATTTCCACCTCGGTCATATTGTCGTAGTGCTTAGGCAAAGCCCTGCGTTAGTAACTTCATCATCACCGTCAACACGCCGTCGTGCTGACGAAACTCTCCCTCGGCCTCAGCTGGATCTAGAGTTCGAGGGACATCACCGAGATGAACGTGTGTAGATCGCGGAGGTGCCGTGCGTTCGGTACTTGATCGGTTGGATCACGAAGACGTTCGACTACATCAATCGCGTTACTTAACGCTTTCGCTTTCGGTCTAAGAGGGTACATGGAAACACTCTCCCTGCTCGTTGCTATGCTTCTCCTAGATAGATCTTGCGTGATCGCAGGCAAAATTTTGAATTACTACATTCCCCAACAGTGGCATCCGAGCCAGGTCTATGCGTAGATGTTATATGCACGAGTAGAACACAAAGGAGTTGTGGGCGTGGGTATATACATATTGCTTGCCGTCACTAGTTGTTTCTTGATTCAGCGGTATTGTTGGATGAAGTGGCCCAGGCCGACATTACATGACCGCGTTCATGAGACTGGCTCTATCGACGTGCTTTGCACACAGGTGGTTGGCGGGTGTCAGTTTCTCAACTTTAGTTGAATCGGATTCAATGAACAGGGTTCTTTTAGAAGATCAAAAAGCAATCACTATACCGCGTTGTGGTTTTTGATGCGTAGGTAAGAACGGTTCTTGCTAAGCCCATAGCAGCCACGTAAAACTTGCAACAACAAAGTAGAGGACGTCTAACTTGTTTTTGCAGGGCATGTTGTGATGTGATATGGTCAAGATGTGATGATATATAATTTGTTGTATGAGATGATCATGTTTTGTAACACAGTTATCAGCAACTCGCAGGAGCCATATGGTTGTCGCTTTATTGTATGAAATGCAATCGCCATGTAATTGCTTTAGTTTATCACTAAGCAGTAGCTATAATCGTAGAAGCAGTAGTTGGCAAGATGACAATGATGCTACGATGGAGATCAAGGTGTCAAGCCGGTGACGATGGTGATCATGACGGTGCTTTGGAGATGGAGATCAAAGGCACAAGATGATGATGGCCATATCATATCACTTATATTGATCGCATGTGATGTTTATCCTTTATGCATCTTATTTTGCTTAGTACGATGGTAGCATTATAAGATGATCTCTCACTAAATTTCAAGGTACAAGTGTTCTCCCTCAGTATGCACCGTTGCTACAGTTCGTCATGCCGAGACACCACGTGATGATCGGGTGTGATAAGCTCTACGTTCACATACAATGGGTGCAAGCCAGTTTTGCACACGCAGAATACTCGGGTTAAACTTGACGAGCCTAGCATATGCAGATATGGCCTCGGAACACTGAGACCGAAAGGTCGAGCATGAATCATATAGTAGATATGATCAACATAGTGATGTTCACCATTGAAAACTACTCCATCTCACGTGATGATCGGACATGGTTTAGTTGATATGGATCACGTGATCACTTAGATGATTAGAGGGATGTCTATCTAAGTGGGAGTTCTTAAGTAATATGATTAATTGAACTTTAATTTATCATGAACTTAGTACCTGATAGTATTTTGCATATCTATGTTGTAGATCAATTGCTCACGTATGGCTTCCCCATTTTATTTATGATATGTTCCTAGAGAAAACTATGTTGAAAGATTTTAGTAGCAATGATGCGGACTAGCTCCATGATCTGAGGATTATCCTCATTACTGCACAGAAGAACTATGTCCTTGATGCACCGCTAGGTGATGGACCTATTGCAGGAGCAGAGGCAAACGTTATGAATGTTTGGCAAGCTTGGTATGATGACTACTTGATAGTTTAGTGCGCCATGCTTTACGGCTTAGAACCGGGATTTCAAAAACGTTTTGAACGCCACAGAGCATATAAGATGTTCCAATAGTTGAAATTAGTATTTCAGACTCATGCCCGTGTCGAGAGGTATGAGACCTCTGACAGTACTTTGCCTACAAGATGGAGGAGAATAGCTCAACCAGTGAGCATGTGCTCAAATTGTGTGAGTACTACAATTGCTTGAATCAAGTGGGAGTAAATCTTCTAGATAAGATAGTGATTGACAGAGTTCTCTAGTCACTATCACCAAGTTGCTGGAACTTAGTGATGAACTATAATATGCAAGGGATGACGTAAAACGATTCCCGAGCTCTTCGCGATGCTGAAATCGACAAAGGTAGAAATTAAGAAAAGCATCAAGTGTTGATGGTTGACAAGACCACTAGTTTCAATTAAAAGGGCAAGGAAAAGAAAGGGAACTTCGAGAAGAATGGCAAGCAAGTTGCCACTCCCATGAAGAAGCCCAAAGCTAGACCCAAGCCTGGAACTGAGTGCTTCTACTGCCAAGGAAATGGTCACTGGAAGCGGAACTGCCCCAAATACTTGGCGGATAAGAAGGATGACAAAGTGAACAAAAGTATATATGATATACATGTTATTGATGTGTACTTTACTAGTGTTCATAGTAGCCCCTGGTATTTGATACTGGTTCAGTTGCTATGATTAGTAACTTGAAACAAGAGTTAAAACATGAACAAAGACTAGTTGAGGGCGAGGTGACGATGTGTATTGGAAGTAATTCCAAGGTTGATAAGATCACCATCGCACACTCCCTTTACCTACGGGATTAGTGTTGACCCTAAAATAAATGTTATTTGGTGTTCGCGTTGAGCATAATATGACTGGATCATGTTTATTGCAATACGGTTATTCATTTAAGTCAAAGAATAATTGTTATTCTGTTTAAAAGAATAAAACCTTATGTGGTCATAAACCCAAGGTGAATGGTTTATTGAATCTCGACCATAGTAATACACATATTCATAATATTGATGCCAAAAGATGCAAAGTTGATAATGATAGTGCAACATACTAGTGGCACTGCCGTTTAGGTCATATTGGTGTAAAGCACATGAAGAAACTCCATGCGGATAGACTTTTGGAATCACTTGGTTATGAATCATTTGATGATTGCGAACAATGGAGCGAACCACTGACTTATTGGAAAAAATACATGCTGATGTATGCGGTTCGATGAGTGTGGAGGCTCGCGGCGGGTATCATTATTTTCTGACTTTCACAGATGATTTGAGCAGATATGAGTATATCTAGTTAATGAAACACAAGTCTGAAAAGTTCAAAGAATTTCAGAGTGAAGTGGAGAATCATCGTAACAAGAAAATAAAGTTTTTACAATCTGATCGTGGAGACGAAATATTTGAGTTACGAGTTTGGCCTTCAGTTGAAACAATGTCGAATAGTTTCGCAACTCACACCACCTAGAACACCACAACATAATGCTATGTCCGAACGCCATAACTGCACTTTATTAGATATGGTGCGATCTATGATGTCTCTTACCGATTTACCACTATCATTTTGGGGTTATGCATTAGAGACAGCCGCATTCACGTTAAATAGGGCACCGTCTAAAAATCCGTTGAGATAACACCGTATGAATTGTGGTTTAGCAAGAAACCTAAGATGTCATTTCTTAAAGTTCAGGGTTGCGATGCTTATGTGAAAAAGTTCCAACCGGATAAGCTCAAACCCAAATTGGAGAAGTGTGTATTCATAGGATACCCAAAGAAACTGTTGGGTACACCTTCTATCACAGATCCGAAGGCAAGATCTTTGTTGCTAAAAATGGATCCTTTCTAGAGAAGGAGTTTCTCTCGAAAGAAGTGAGTGGGAGGAAAGTAGAACTTGATGAGGTAATTGTACCTGCTCCCTTATTGGAAAGTAGTTCATCACAGAAATCAGTTGTAGTGATTCCTACACCAATTAGTGAGGAAGCTAATGATGATGATCATGAAAACTTCTAATCAAGTTACTACTGAACCTCGTAGGTCAACCAGAGTAAGATCTGCACCAGAGTGGTACAGTAATCCTATTCTGGAGGTCATGTTACTTGACCATGACGAACCTACAAACTATGAGGAGGCGATGATGTGCCCAGATTCCGCGAAATGGCTTAAGGCCATGAAATCTGAGATGGGATGCATGTATGAGAACAAAGTACGGACTTTGATTGACTTGCCCGATGATCGGTGAGCCATTCAGAATAAATGGATCTTCAAGAGGAAGACGAACGCTGATAAGTAGTGTTACTATCTGCAAATCTCAAATTGTCGCAAAAGGTTTTCGACAAGTTCAAAGTATTGACTATGATGAGATTTACTCACGTGTATCGGTGCTTAAAAGTCTGTCTGAATCATGTTAGCAGTTGCTGCATTTTATGAAATCTGGCAAATGGATGTCAAAACTATATTGCTTAATGGATTTCTTAAAGAAGAGTTGTATATGATGCAACCAGAAGGTTTTGTCGATCCAAAAGGTGCTAACAAAGTGAGCAAGCTCCAACGATCCATTTATGGACTGGTGCAAGCCTCTCGGAGTTGGAATATACGCTTTGATAGTGTGATCAAAGCATATGGTTTTATACAGACTTTTGAAGAAACCGGTATTTACAAGAAAGTGAGTGGGAGCACTACAGCCTTTCTGATAAGTATATGTGAATGACATATTGTTGATCGGAAATGATGTATAATTTTTTGGAAAGCATAAAGGAGTGTTTGAAAGGAGTTTTTCAAAGAAAGACCTCGGTAAAGCTGCTTACATATTGAGCATCAAGATCTATAGAGATAGATCAAGATGCTTGATAAGATTTTTTCAATGAGAACATACCTTGACAAGATTTTGAAGTAGTTCAAAATGGAAGAGTCAAAGAAGGAGTTCTTGCCTGTGTTGCAAGGTGTGAAGTTGAGTAAGACTCAAAACCCGACCATGGCAGAAAATAGAAAGAGAATGAAAGTTATTCCTAATACATCCATTTTGCATCATGCTTTTATATCGATATTTATTGCATTATGGGACGTTATTACACATTATGTCACAATACTTATGCCTATTCTCTCTTATTTTATAAGGTTTGAACAAAGAGGGAGAATGTCGACAGTTGGAATTCTGGGCCGGAAAAGGAGAAAATATTAGAGACCTATTCTGCACAACTCCAAAAGTCCTGAAAGTCCCCGAAAGTCAGTTTTGGAATATATAAAAAATATTGGACAAAGAAAGCACAAGAGGGGGGCCACCCACCATCCACGAGGGTGGGGGCGCGCCCTACCCCCTGGGCGCGCCCCCTGTCTCGTGGGCCCCCTCGCAGGCCTCCAGTTCACATCTTTTTCTATATGAAGTCTTTCGCCCTAGAAAAATTCAGAAGAAAGTTTTCGGGACAAAGCGCCGCCGTCTTGAGGCGGAGCCAATCTAGGGCTCCGACGGAGCTGTTCTGCCGGGGAAACATCCCTCTATCATCACCATCGATCCTCTCATCGAGAGGGGGTCAATCTCCATCAACATCTTCACCAGCACCATCTCATCTCAAAACCTAGTTCATCTATTGTATCCAATCTTTGTCTCAAAACCTCAGATTGGTACCTGTGGGTTGCTAGTAGTGTTGATTACTCCTTGTAGTTGATGCTAGTTGGTTTATTTGGTGGAAGATCATATGTTCAGATCCTTTATGCATATTAATACCCCTCTGATTATGAACATGAATATGATTTGTGAGTAGTTATGTTTGTTCCTGAGGACATGGGAGAAGTCTTGCTATAAGTACTCATGTGAATTTGGTATTCGTTCGATATTTTGATGAGATGTATGTTGTCTATCCTCTAGTGGTGTCATGTGAACGTCGACTACATGACACTTCACCATTATTTGGGCCTAGGGGAAGGCATTGGGAAGTAATAAGTAGATTATGGGTTGCTAGAGTGACGGAAGCTTAAACCCTAGTTTATGCGTTGCTTCGTAAGGGGCTGATTTGGATCCATATGTTTCATGCTATGGTTAGGTTTACCTTAATACCTTCTATTGTAGTTGCAGATGCTTGCAATTGGGGTTAATCATAAGTGGGATACTTGTCCAACTAAGGGCAGTACACAAGCACCGGTCCACCCACATATCAAATTATCAAAGTACCAAACGTGAATCAAATTAACATGATGAAAACTAGCTTGACGATAATTCGCATGTATCCTCGGGAGCGCTTTTCTCTATATAAGAGTTTGTCCAGGCTTGTTCTTTGCTACAAAAAGGATTGACCCATCTTGCCGCACCTTATTTTCTTTTATTACTTGTTGCTTGTTACCATTTGTCTTATCACAAAACTATCTGTTACCGATAATTTCAGTGCTTGCAGAGAATACCTTGCAAAAAATCTCTTATCATTTCCTTCTGCTCCTCGTTGGGTTCGACACACTTACTTATCGAAAGGACTACGATAGATCCCCTATACTTGTGGGTCATCATCGCACTCTGTTGGATATGGTGCGATCTATGATATCTCTTACCGATCTACCGCTATCATTTTCGGGTTATGCTTTAGAGACTGCCGCATTCATTTTAAATAGGACTCCGTTGAAATCCGTTGAGACGACACCGTATGAATTATGGTTTGGGAAGAAACCTAAGCTATCGTTTCTAAAAGTTTGGGGATGCGATGCTTATGTCAAGAAACTTTGAAAGATGCAACTATCCCTGAGTGGTTTTGGTAATTCCTAACAACATATAGTTCATTAATCTAATGCTATTTCAAGATAAACATTTCAGGAAAGCTCAATGATTGGCATAGCATGGATGAGAAAAGTGGATCCCTCAACATTCTAAGGACAAAGGATTGGCTCAAGCTCAAGGCTCAGGACTCTACATCTTTTCATTTTAAGTGATCCAAGATCATATTGAGTCCATAGGAAAAGCCAATACTATTAAGAGGGGATGAGGTGTTGCCTAATGGCTTGCTTGCTCAAAATGCTTAGTGATATGCTCCAAAAGCCCTCAACTACTTTATCACATCCACATATGTCCCAAACCAAAAGTCAAACTCAGCCCCACCGAAACTTACTATCCGGCGCCACCGAGTTCTGTTGACATAGCCACTGCCAGAAACCCTAGTCTTTTCGGTCTCACCGAGATGGGATTGTAATCTCGCTGTTTCCCTTCATAACATTTCGGTTAAACTGAGATGAGCGATCGGTCCCACCGAGATTGCAATGCAAACTCTCTATTTCCATTTCGTAACGTTTCGGTCCAACCGAGATGAGCGAATCGGTCCCACCGAGTTTGCCTGACCAACTCTCTGTTAGTCCATTACCAAAATCGGTCTCACCGAGTTTGTGTAATCGGTCTCACCGAGATTATGTTATGCCCTAACCCTAACAAAATCGGTCCCACCGAGTTGACATGTCGGTCCCACTGAAAATCCTAACGTTCACATTTTGAACTAAATCGGTCTGACCGAGTTTCATGATTCGGTCCCACCGAGTTTGCTGATTTGTGTGTAACGGTTAGATTTTCTGTGGAGGCTATTTATACCCCTCGACCCACTCTTCATTCATGGAGAGAGCCATCAGAACATGCCTACACTTCCAACATACATTTTCTGAGAGAGAACCACCTACACTTGTGTTGGGGTCAAGATATTCCACTCCAACCACACAAATCTTGATCTCTAGCCTTCCCCAAGTTGCTTTCCACTCAAATCATCTTTCCACCAAATCCAAATCCTGTGAGAGAGAGTTGAGTGTTCGGGAGACTATCATTTGAAGCACAAGAGCAAGGAGTTCATCATCAACACACCATTTGTTACCTCTTGGAGAGTGGTGTCTCCTAGATTGGTTAGGTGTCACTTGGGAGCCTCCGTCAAGATTGTGAGTTGAACCAAGGAGTTTGTAAGGGCAAGGAGATCGCCTACTTCGTGAAGATCTACCCGAGTGAGGAAAGTCCTTTGTGGGCGACAACCATGGTGGGATAGACAAGGTTGCTTCTTCGTGGACCCTTCGTGGGTGGAGCCCTCTGTGGACTTGCGCAACCATTACCCTTCATGGGTTGAAGTCTCCATCAACATGGATGTACGATAGCACCATCTATCGGAACCACGCCAAAAATCTCCGTGTCTCCAATTGCGTTTGCACACTCCAAACTGCTCCCTTTGCCTTCATATGCAATTGTTTCACTTTCCTCTGCTATACTCTTAGAATTGCATGTGTAGGTTGATTGCTTGACTTGTGCTAAGTTGCTAAAATCTGCCTAGAACTAAAATTGGGAAAATGCTAGATTTTTATTTGGTCAAGTAGTCTAATCACCCCCCCTCTAGAGATACTTTCGATCCTACAAGTGGTATCAGAGCTTTGGTCTCCATTTGCTTTGATTTCCATAGCTTTTGGTGGTCATAGCCTTGGTTTCACAACCTAGGAGAGTATGGCGTCTAGCGAGGGAAATTACCACCATAGAGGTCCTTACTTTGATGGTACAAATTTTGCTAGTTGGAAGCATAAGATGAAAATGCATATTCTTGGACATAACCCTGCCGTTAGGGCTATTGTGTGTATTGGCTTGCAAGGTGAATTATTCGATGGGAGAGAACCAAACCGTGAAGGTACCGTGGAAGAATTGAAGATGCTACAATAAATGCGCAAGCTTGTGATATTCTCTTCAACGGATTATGCCCCGAAGAATTTAACAAAATCAGCCGTCTTGAGAATGCAAAGGAAATTTGGGATACTTTGATTGATATGCATGAAGGTACCGAGTCTGTCAAGGAATCCAAATTGGATGTGCTTCAAAGTCAGCTTGACAAGTTCAAAATGAAGGATAGTGAAGGCGTCGCTGAAATGTACTCAAAGGAGATTGCTGGCTTAGGAAGCGAAGAGATGACCGATAGATTAATCATCAAGAAGATCCTAAGTGCCTTGGATGGAAAATATGATACCGTGTGCACATTGATCCAAATGATGCCCAGTTACAAAGATCTCAAGCCAACGGAAGTTATTGGAAGAATTATTGCTCATGAGATGTCACTCAGGGATAAGTAAGAGATTCACAACAAGTCAAGTGGTGCTTACAAAGCCTCGTGTGATGCTCCCACATCATCAAGTGAGAAGAAAACCTTCAATGAAGAATTGAGTCTAATGGTGAAGAACTTCAACAAGTTCTACAAGAGTAGAAGCAAGGAAAGAAGTTCCAAGTCAAGGTCCTACAATGACAAAAGATCTTCTAGTCGTGAGCGTAATTGCTACAATTGTGGAAGACCCGGACACTACTCCAATGAATGTACGCCCCCCTACAAAAGAAGAGAAGATTCTCCCAAAAGAAGGTGTAGAAGAGAAGAATCACCATCAAGAGAGAGAAGGAGTGGAGATGATCGTTATGAATGAAGACCCTCTCGGAGAAGCAAGGACTCAGAAAGGAAGGACAAGTCAATAAGGAGCTACACAAAAAGAAGACATCAAGCTCATGTTGGTGAATGGGTATCCGGTTCCAACTCAGACAATCACTCCGAAAGAAGTTATCACTCCGACTCCGAATATACTCAAGATGAAGGTGTTGCCGGACTAGCACTTGTGACAACCAACTCCTTCGACATATTTGACTCACCAAATGAAGGAATTGGGAGATGCTTCATGGCTAAAGGTCCAAAGATAACACACCCCGAGTATGTTGATTTGAATAGTGATGAAGATGATTTGCTACGAGATGATGATTTACTTGTTGACAACTCTAGTTATGAAAACTATGATGAGCTTGCTATTAATCATGATAATCAAGATAAAATGAATGACGATGATAAGAAGGAGATTGAGAGCCTAACTAAAGAACTAAACACTCTTAAGTTAGCTCATGAAACTACCTTGGAAGATCATCGAGAACTTTTAAAGACTCATGATAAGCTACGCTTTGAAAAGCTCAACCTTGAGCAAGAACATGAGTTTTTAAAGGCAATCAATGATGATCTTCGCAAGAAAAGTTCTTCTTACATTGCCAAGCGTTTACTCTTGTCTACTTACATGCCACAAGTTAAATCTAGCAACAAGAACAAGAAAGATTCTTCATCTAGTAGTAACAACAATCATGCTAAATCCAATGTTGTTGCTTCTAGTAGCTCTCTTGATTCCACTAATGATTCTCTTAGCCAAGTTACACTTGAGCAAGAAAATAGCTTATTAAAGGGAATTATAGAGAAATGTGTTTACAAGAGCCTTGCCGGAAGTAAGCAATTTGAGGAAATTGTACGCAAGGAAGGAAGACACCGGAAGAATCAAGGTGTTGGTTTTGAACAAAAGTTCAATGCCAATGGAGTTGAGTGGGAAGAAGATCAATACCCTAAGACAAAGTTTGTTCCTCAACAAGAGAAGTATGATCCTACTTCTTTCAAAGGAACACAATCTCAAGATGATCTTCCACCACAAGACCACAAGCAAAAAGGCAAGGACAAGCTTCAAGAGGAGATTGATGCATTCGAGGAAGCTCCCAAAGCCTTGGTCAAGTGGGTTCCCAAGACTACATCAAGTTCTACTTCATCAAGTATGACTACAACCCCAAGGATTACCATCAAGATGGTGTGGATCCTGAAGAAGAAGAACTAGAGAGTTCTTGAGGGTGACTCCGCCAACATATTTCACTCATATCATCTTGGCAAGGACAAGTGCAAACAACTTTCATATCTTGCACTAGTTCAAGGAGTCGCAAACCCTCTTGTTGGTAAGACAAGGGACAAGGTAACCTAATGCTTCCATGGAAATCATCTTGTGTACACATCACTCTATGTCTATGGATATCCTTGTTTGTTCCTTGTGGGACTAACCCATGTAGGTATTGAAAGTGCAACTCATTCCAAAGGATTGCTCCGAATGATCTACATCAACATTGAGCATCCACATCTTCAACACCTACATGAAGTCATCATCGACAAAACCCATGGTTAGTTGATCCCTCTTAGGGGGGATATCACATCTAGGGGGAGCTTTACTCTAATCAATTGAGTTAAAGAAACTCTAATGGTGTGAACACAACAATGCTTTATGAAAAAGTGGTAACCTCACTTGTGCTTAAACGATGAGTATGACCTATGATCAAAAGTTCTCATTTGACTCCTAAGTCAATATACTCATATATATATGACCTAGTCATCGCCAATTGCTTGATAGATGCTAGAGTGTTTGTGCATGCTTTGTCACATATTTCTTATGCCATTTTAATTGTGTGAGCATGTTGAATGCATATTTTTCTCATTCGAGGACATCCATTTGTTGCTTTGATTGTTTTTTTTCTCTTTTGCCAAATGGATGGACAAGAATGCCTAATAACTCCCTCTAGCTATCTATGCTTTTTTCGTCTCAAACTCTATTCATGCTACATCACAAAGTTTGAACAAGTCAGATTCGAACCACTCTGTGTGAGGAGCACCCGGAGTTCCCGATTCGTCATAGAATTAAACTTCCAAAACCTCTTTGTGTATTTCGGTCTGACCGATTCATCCTTTTCGGTCCTACCGAGATCACTTAGTTGATCTAGGTTTTCAATCTCGGTGCAACCGATTAGAACCTTTCGGTCACACTGAGTTGCAGTAACTGCCTACAGTTTTGCATCTCGGTGCCACTGAGTCGTTCCACTCGGTCACACCGACAGGGTCAGGTTATATATACCGACGGGTCAAATTTTGGAAAAATTTCTGAAACCCTTCGCCCGCGCATAACCTACTCTGCCTCCTCGGGTCTCCAGATCATCCTCTCATCACCAGCAATCTCCCGCCGCTGGTCTCCGCCGCCGTAAACGGCAATCTGCCCCGCTGTTGCCGCCGTAGCAAGTTCGCCGCCGAACTAGGGTACGAACTTGATCTTTGTGCTAATCCATAATTTTGATTCTTAGCACATTGCTTTGCCATGATTCTTACCACGGATGAAATCATCCTGTCCAGCGAATACATCCCGTAGATTAGTTTTGATTTGAAAATTTAGGGTTAGGCCTCCGCCGAATTCATCTCGGACCGACCGAGTTGTAGAAATCGGTCTCACCGATTTGGCTTAGGCCATTGCACATGCGTTTTCAGTCTGACCGAAAATTGCAAATCGGTGTGACCGAGTTCAATTCTCTGTGAAACCCTAGCAGTCCCGGTGCCACCGAACTGTGACTTGGTCTGACCGAGTTCACTAGTTTAGGTTCCAAAAGCTTCTTTGGTATCACCGAATTTACAAATCGGTAGATCCGAAATGCTTTCTATGAAGAACTAAAACTAAGTTTTTGGGTCAATTGTTTTGCATAACTCCTGTACTTTGTGATGCTCATCTACTCTACCTCAGCTATAATCTATTCACAGGGTCTGCTGACAGTTTGCTTGCAAGATGTCTGACCAAAGTGACAGCCAGAACAAGTCTGAGGAGCAGGTTCAACTGAGTGAGGGCACTAGTCCCTCTAGCACTTCTGATGAGGGCAGCAGGAGCACACCAAGCAACTTGCCCAAGGCAGCTACCAGGACAAGAAAGAAGAAGACCTCAGATTCTGAGGATGAGGATTATGTGGCTGTTGAGGAAGAAGTCAGCTCCAAGAAAAAGGTGTTGAAAAAGGAGTATGGCTCAACTGCTACAGTCAAGCCAGGGATGCATAAGAAGGCACCAACAAAGAGAGTCCCCATGTCTAAGGCCAGAGCATCAACTGCTGAAACCTCCAAGCCAACTGAAGAGGTTGCTAGAGAAGGAAAGAAAAGGAAGGAAAGGGTCGAGAAGACCACTACCAGAGTGCTTGGCAGATCATCAATTATGAGAGATGATGAAGAGGAAGAGGATGCTGCACCAGCTCCTAAGGCACAAAAGCTCATGGGAGATGCAATCAGATCAGGGGCTGCTCCATCTAAGCCCAAAGCTGCTCCCAAGGCTACTGCTCCAGCTCAGAAGCCTAAACCCAAGAGAAGCACTAGAAACATTCCTGCTGAGGAGAAAAACAAGGCCCCATTGCCTGAAGCTGCTGAAGAAGATGAAACTCAAGTGCTAAGGTAGTTGAAACCCAAGATCCCTGACCACAATGATGCACATCCAGTTGCAGAAAACATGAAAATCAGGAAGGATGCAGGACTGAGACTACGGATACAGTCTGATCCATATGTTGTCAGGAGGAGAACTGTCGTGGACTACAAGTTTCACACCAAGGAGCAACAAGATTTTTATGAGACAATGTTGCTTGACAAGAAGCCCATTGTGTGTGACATGAAATGGGTTGACTGGGAATACATCCAAGAGAATGAAGATCACTATCCAGGTGTATATGACAGCTTCAAGGCATGTGGAGTTGATGCCTTTGTGGCCCAGAAGCTCACCAAGTGGAATGATGAGCTGATCATGCAATTTTACTCCATTGCTCACTTCTATCCAGATGGAAGGATAGTATGGATGTCTGAGGGTACTAGGTACCAATCCACTATTGAAGAATGGGCTCAGTTGATCAATGCCCCAAAAGAAAGTGAGGATGACTTGGATATTTATGATGAGAAGAAGAAAGACCACAACACAATGGCCAACATGTACAAAGAGATCCCAGATGCTGCATTGGATACACATAAGTTTGGATTTGTCCACTACTTGTTGTCTGGTCTGCCTACTATAAATTGGATCCTCAGACACACACTGCTACCCAAGTCAGGTGATCACAAGATCATCAGAGGACATGCTATAAACTTGCTGCACATATTTGATGTCCCATAGAAGTTCAAGGTCATGAGTTTGATTGTTGAGACAATCAAGAGGACTGCTGCTGACTAGAAGAGAAGCTGTGGGTATGCCCCAAAAATTCAAGAGCTCATCAACTCAAATATGGGCACAGGAACATATCTTTTGGATAAGGAGCACCTGCCCATATATCCTGAATTTAAAGACAACATTGTTGTCATGGATGAAAATGAACCATCTTCAGCTCAAGCACATGAAAAGAGAGAGAAGGCAAGGGCAGAGAAAGCTGCAAAGATGCCAACTGTAGAAGAGGCATCTCAGGTATTCTTGAAGAGCAAGCAAGACCAGCTTGGATATCTGATCCAATCCACCCTGAGGATTGAGAAGGGCTTGGCCACCCTGACTCAAAACCAGGAGAGTTTGGAGAGGATTGTTGAGCAGAAGTTCTATGATATGGATGTCAAGGTAACTGAGATCCAAACTGCAGTTGAGCAGCTTCAGGAGGAAGCAGAGGAGAAGAAGGGCAAGTCAACTATAGATGCTTTTGCTAGAGTGCCCTGAAGCCAGAGGTCTGCTGCAGTGCTAGTCATAGATACTAGAGCTACAACATCAGCTCCAGCAGCCACAGCTCCAGTGCCACCTCCAGCACCCACTCCATCAGCTCCAACTACTTCATCGGAAGCCTTCGTCCTTGGAGTTCTCTCTACACCACCTCCCGAAGATCAAGCCTGAGAATCATTTAGCACTATGCATTTTTGAACTTTTTGGTAACTTGTTGCCAAAGGGGGAGAAAAATGTACAGATCATAGGCTTCGAGAGAGTGTGTTATTCTTTTTATCTCTCTTGCTATTTTGGTTGAACTTCTTTATTGAGTGCTTGTGTGAGATACTTTATGTCCTTGTGAGATACTTGTTGATCATGTGTTTGATCATATGCTACCCTTAATGTTTGGATGAATGATACTATCCTTTATATTCCTTATATGATCATTCACTTGCTTGGTGATGAGTGCATGCTTTTAATCTCTATCATTTTGAGCGCTTCACCAAGATGTATGTGAAATGGAAGAGTAATCCATGATCCTAATCGATTGTGCATTTGCATTCAAAAGCAAATTTTAAATAATGCACAAATTTAGGGGGGGCTCTTGCTTATCACATACTTCTCAAAGCGACGATGTCTTTTCAATCTTATTTATCATTTGTCAAAGCTTTGATCTATATGTTGTCATCAATTACCAAAAAGGGGGGAGATTGAAAGTGCAACTATCCCTGGGTGGTTTTAGTAATTCCTAACAACATATAGTTCATTGAGCTAATGCTATTTCAAGATAAACATTTCAGGAAAGCTCAATGATTGGCATGGCATGGATGAGAAAAGTGGGTCCCTCAAAATTCTAAGGACAAAGGATTGGCTCAAGCTCAAGGCTCAGGACTCCACATCTTTTCATTTTAAGTGATCCAAGATCACATTGAGTCCATAGGAAAAGCCAATACTATTAAGAGGGGATGAGGTGTTGCCTAATGGCTTGCTTGCTCAAAATGCTTAGTGATATGCTCCAAAAGCCCTCAACTACTTTCTCACGTCCACATATGTCCCAAACCAAAAGTCAAACTCGGCCCCACCGAAACTTTCTATCCGGCGCCTGCTACCTCTTGAGCACTGCGTTGGTTTTCCCTTGAAGAGGAAAGGCTGATGCAGCAAAGTAGCGTAAGTATTTCCCTCAGTTTTTGAGAACCAAGGTATCAATCTAGTAGGAGGCCACGCGCAAGTCCCTCACACCTACACAAACAAATAAAATCCTCGCAACCAACGCAATAAAGGGGTTTTCAATCCCTTCACGGTCACTTACGAAAGTGAGATCTGATAGATATGATAAGATAATATTTTTGGTATTTTTATGATAAAGATGCAAAGTAAAGAAAGCAAAATAAACGGAAAAGGAAATAGCTTGTCGACGGAATATTAATATGATGGAAAATAGACCCGGGGGCCATAGGTTTCACTAGTGGCTTCTCTCAAGAGCATAAGTATTACGGTGGGTAAACAAATTACTGTTGAGCAATTGACAGAATTGAGCATAGTTATGAGAATATCTAGGTATGATCATGTATATAGGCATCACATCCGAGACAAGTAGACTGACTCCTGCCTGCATCTACTACTATTACTCCACACATCGACCGCTATCCAGCATGCATCTAGTGTATTAAGTTCAAAAGAACAGAGTAACACTTTAAGCAAGATGACATGATGTAGAGGGATAAACTCATGCAATATGAAATAAACCCCATCTTGTTATCCTCGATGGCAACAATACAATACGTGTCTTGCTGCCCCTACTGTCACTGGGAAAGGACACCGCAAGATTGAACCCAAAGCTAAGCACTTCTCCCATTGCAAGAAAGATCAATCTAGTAGGCCAAACCAAACTGATAATTCGAAGAGACTTGCAAAGATAACCAATCATACATAAAAGAATTCAGAGAAGATTCAAATATTGTTCATAGATAAACTTGATCATAAACCCACAATTCATCGGTCTCAACAAACACACCGCAAAAGAAGATTACATCGAATAGATCTCCACAAGAGAGGGGGAGAACTTTGTATTGAGATCCAAAAATAGAGAAGAGGCCATCTAGCTAATAACTATGGACCCAAAGGTCTGAAGTAAACTACTCACACTTCATCGGAGAGCCTATGGTGTTGATGTAGAAGCCCTCCATGATCGATGCCCCCTCCAGCGGAGCTCCGGAAAAGGCCCCAAGATGGGATCTCATGGACACAGAAAAGTTACGGCGGTGTAATTAGGGTTTTGGCTCTGTATCTGGTAGTTTGGGGGTATGTAGGTATATATAGGAGGAAGAAGTACGTCGGTGGAGCAACGTGGGCCCCACGAGGGTGGAGGGCGCGCCTGGGGGGGTAGGCGCGCCCCCTCACCTCGTGCCCTCCTAGTTGCTTTCTTGACGTAGGGTCCAAGTCCTCTGGATCACGTTCGTTCCGAAAATCACGTTCCCGAAGGTTTCATTCCGTTTGGACTCCATTTGATATTCTTTTTCTGCGAAACTCTGAAATAGGCAAAAAAACAACAATTTTGGGCTGGGCCTCCGGTTAATAGGTTAGTCCAAAAAATAATATAAAAGTGTATAATAAAGCCTAATAATGTCCAAAACAGGATATAATATAGCATGGAACAATAAAAAATTATAGATACGTTGGAGACGTATCAGCGCCATCGAGTTCTGTTTACATAGCCACTGCCAGAAACCCTAGTCTTTTTGGTCTCACCGAGATGGGATTGTAATCTCTCTGTTTCCCTTCGTAACGTTTTGGTTATACCGAGATGAGCGATCGGTCCCACCGAGATTGCAATGCAAACTCTCTGTTTCCATTTCATAACGTTTTGGTCCAACCGAGATGAGCGAATCGGTCCCACCGAGTTTGCCTGACCAACTCTCTGTTAGTCCATTACCAAAATCGGTCTCACCGAGTTTGTGTAATTGGTCTCACCGAGATTATGTTATGCCCTAACCCTAACAAAATCGGTCCCACCGAGTTGACATGTCGGTCCCACCGAAAATCCTAACGTTCACATTTTGAACTAAATCGGTCTGACCGAGTTTCATGATTCGGTCCCACCGAGTTTTGTGATTTGTGTGTAACGGTTAGATTTTGTGTGGAGGCTATTTATAACCCTCCACCCACTCTTCATTCATGGAGAGAGCCATCAGAACATGCCTACACTTCCAACATACATTTTCTGAGAGAGAACCACCTACACTTGTGTTGAGGTCAAGATATTCCACTCCAACCACATAAATCTTGATCTCTAGCCTTCCCCAAGTTGCTTTCCACTCAAATCATCTTTCCAACAAATACAAATCCTGTGAGAGAGAGTTGAGTGTTGGGGAGACTATCATTTCAAGAACAAGAGCAAGGAGTTCATCATCAACACCCCATTTGTTACCTCTTGGAGAGTGGTGTCTCCTAGATTGGTTAGGTGTCACTTGGGAGCCTCCGTCAAGATTGTGGAGTTGAACCAAGGAGTTTGTAAGGGCAAGGAGATCGCCTATGAGGGAGTCTTGGATTAGGGGGTCTCGGGACAGCCGGACTATATCCTTTGCCGGACTGTTGGATTATGAAGATACAAGATTGAAGACTTCGTCCCATGTCTGGATGGGACTTTCCTTGGCGTGGAGGGCAAGATTGGCAATATGGATATGTAGATCTCCTCCCTTGTAACTGACTCTGTGTAACCCTAGCCCCCTTCGGTGTCTATATAAACCGGAGGGTTTAGTCCGTAGGACAATAACAATCATATCATAGGCAAGCTTCTAGGGTTTAGCCTCTACGATCTCGTGATAGATCAACTCTTGTAATACTCATATCATCAAGATCAATCAAGCAGGACGTAGGGTATTACCTCCATCGAGAGGGCCCGAACCTGGGTAAAAATTGTGTCCCCTGCCTCCTCTTACCATCCGCCTTAGACGCACAGTTCGGGACCCCCTATCCGAGATCCGCCGGTTTTGACACCGACATTGGTGCTCTCATTGAGAACCTCGCTGCGGAAAGTAAGGAGGGATCACTCGTCTCGTTGTCAAGTACAACATCACCTCTAGGGGAGCCCTGGCTGTAAGCCAAACTCTTCGACTAGGTGGATTTGTCATGACCGCCCGCTCGGCCGCTGCGCTGACGATGACTTCTCGGTGAAGGAAATATGCCCTAGAGGCAATAATAAAGTTATTATTTATTTCCTTATAATCATGATAAATGTTTATTATTCATGCTAGAAATGTATTAACCGGAAACATAATACATGTGTGAATACATAGACAAACCAAGTGTCACTAGTATGCCTCTACTTGACTAGCTCGTTAATCAAAGATGGTTATGTTTCCTAACCATGAACAATGAGTTGTTATTTGACTAACGGGATCACATCATTAAGAGAATGATCTGATTGACATGACCCATTCCATTAGCTTAGCACCCGATCGTTTAGTATGTTGCTATTGCTTTCTTCATGACTTATACATGTTCCTATAACTATGAGACTATGCAACTCCCGTTTACCAAAGGAACACTTTGGGTACTACCAAACGTCACAACGTAACTGGGTGATTATAAAAGAGTACTACAGGTGTCTCCAAAGGTACATGTTGGGTTGGCGTATTTCGAGATTAGGTTTTGTCACTCCGATTGTCGGAGAGGTATCTCTGGGCCCTCTCGGTAATGCACACCACTTAAGCCTTGCAAGCATTACAACTAAATGAGTTATTTGCGGGATGATGTATTACAGAACGAGTAAAGAGACTTGCCGGTAACGAGATTGAACTAGGTATTGGAATACCGATGATCGAATCTCGGGCAAGTAACATACCGATGACAAAGGGAACAACGTATGTTGTTATGCGGTCTGATCGATAAAGATCTTCGTAGAATATGTAGGAGCCAATATGGGCATCCAGGTCCCGCTATTGGTTATTGACTGGAGACGTGTCTCGGTCATGTCTACATTGTTCTCGAACACGTAGGGTCCGCACGCTTAAGGTTACGATGACAGTTATATTATGAGTTTATGCATTTTGATGTACCGAAGGTTGTTCGGAGTCCCGGATGTGATCACGGACATGACGAGGAGTTTCGAAATGGTCGAGACATAAAGATTGATATATTGGAAGCCTATATTTGGATATCGGAAGTGTTCCGGGTGAAATCGTGATTTTACCGGAGTACCGGGAGGTTACCGGAACCCCCCGGGAGCTATATGGGCCTTAGTGGGCTTTAGTGGAAAGGAGAAAGGAGCAGCCCAAGGTGGCCGCGCGCCTCCCCCCTCCCCTAGTCCTATTAGGACTAGGAAGGTGGCCGGCCCCCCTCTCTCTCTTTCCCCCCTCAAGGAGTCCTATTCCAACTAGGATTGGGGGGGGGGATCCTACTCCCAGAGGGAGTAGGACTCTCCTGGCGCGCCACCCTTGGCCGGCCAGCCTCCCCCCTCTAGTCCTTTATATACGGAGGCAGGGACACCCCAGAAACACACAAGTTGATCCACGTGATCTATTCCTTAGCCGTGTGCGGTGCCCCAGCCACCATAGTCCTCGATAATACTGTAGCGGAGTTTAGGCATAGCCCTGCTGCTGTTGTACATCAAGATCTTCACCACGCCGTCATGCTGACGGAACTCTTCCCCGACACTTTGCTGGATCGGAGTCCGGGGATCGTCATCGAGCTGAACGTGTGCTCGAACTCGGAGGTGCCATAGTTTCGGTGCTTGATCGGTTGGATCGTGAAGACGTACGACTACTTCCTCTACGTTGTGTCAATGCTTCCGCAGTCGGTCTGTGTGGGTACGTAGACAACACTCTCCCCTCTCGTTGCTATGCATCACATGATCTTGCGTGTGCGTAGGAAATTTTTTGAAATTACTACGAAACCCATCAGTGGCATCCGAGCCTAGGTTATTTATGTTGATGTTATATGCACGAGTAGAACACAAGTGAGTTGTGGGCGATATAAGTCATACTGCCTACCAGCATGTCATACTTTTGTTCGGCGGCATTGTTGGACGAGACGACCCGGACCAACATTACGCGTAAGCTTACGCGAGACCGGTTCCCCTGACGTGCTTTGCACATAGGTGGCTTGCGGGCGATTGTCTCTCCAACTTTAGTTGAACCAGGTGTGGCTACGCCCGGTCCTTGCGAAGGTTAAAACAGAGTCAAATTGACAAACTATCGTTGTGGTTTTGATGCGTAGGTGAGATTGGTTCTTACTTAAGCCCGTAGCAGCCACGTAAAACTTGCAACAACAAAGTAGAGGACGTCTAACTTGTTTTTGCAGGGCATGTTGTGATGTGATATGGTCAAGACATGATGCTGAATTTTATTGTATGAGATGATCATGTTTTGTAACTAAGTTATCGGCAACTGGCAGGAGCCTTATGGTTGTCATTTTATTGTATGCAATGCAATCGCGATGTAATGCTTTACTTTTATCACTAAACGGTAGCGATAGTCGTAGAAGCACAAGCTTGGCGAGACGACATCGATGCTACGATGGAGATCAAGGTGTCACGACGGTGACGATGGTGATCACGATGGTGCTTCGGAGATGGAGATCACAAGCACAAGATGATGATGGCCATATCATATCACTTATATTGATTGCATGTGATGTTTATCCTTTTATGCATCTTATCTTGCTTTGATTGACGGCAGCATTATAAGATGATCTCTCACTAAATTATCAAGAAGTGTTCTCCCTGAGTATGCACCGTTGCAAAAGTTCTTCGTGCTGAGACACCACGTGATGATCGGGCGTGATAGGTTCTACGTTCAAATACAACGGGTGCAAAACAGTTGCACACGCGGAATACTCAGGTTATACTTGACGAGCCAAGCATATACAGATATGGCCTCGGAACACGGAGACCGAAAGGTCGAGCGTGAATCATATAGTAGATATGATCAACATAACGATGTTCACCATTGAAAACTACTCCATCTCACGTGATGATCGGTTATGGTTTAGTTGATTTGGATCACTTAATCACTTAGAGGATTAGAGGGATGTCTATCTAAGTGGGAGTTCTTTAATTAATTTGATTAACTGAACTTAAATTTATCATGAAACTTAGTACCTGATTAGTATCTTGCTTATTTATGTTTGATTGTAGATAGATGGCTCGTGCTGTTGTTCCATTGAATTTTAATGCGTTCCAAAGGGAGCTAACAAAGTGTGCAAGCTCCAGCGATCCATTTATGGACTGGTGCAAGCCTCTCGGAGTTGGAATAAACGTTTTGATAGTGTGATCAAAGCATTTGGTTTTATACAGACTTTTGGAGAAGCCTGTATTTACAAGAAAGTGAGTGGGAGCTCTGTAGCATTTCTGATATTATATGTGGATGACATATTACTAATTGGAAATGATGTAGAATTTCTGGATAGCATAAAGGGATACTTGAATAGAAGTTTTTCAATGAAAGACCTCGGTGAAGCTGCTTACATATTAGGCATAAAGATCTATAGAGATAGATCAAGACGCTTAATTGGACTTTCACAAACAACATACCTTGACAAAATTTTGAAGAAGTTCAAAATGGATCAAGCAAAGAAAGGATTCTTGCCTGTGTTACAAGGTGTGAAATTGAGTAAGACTCAATGCCCGACCACTGCAGAAGATAGATAGAATATGAAAGATGTTCCCTATGCATCAGCGATAGGATCTATCATGTATGCAATGCTGTGTACCAGACCTGATGTGTGCCTTGCTATAAGTCTAGCAGGGAGGTACCAAAGTAATCCAGGAGTGGATCACTGGACAGCGGTCAAGAACATCCTGAAATACCTGAAAAGGACTAAGGATATGTTTCTCATATATGGAGGTGACAAAGAGCTCATCGTAAAAGGTTACGTTGATGCAATCTTTGACACTGATCCGGACGATTCTAAATCGCAAACCGGATACGTGTTTACATTAAACGGTGGAGCTGTCAGTTGGTGCAGTTCTAAACAAAGCGTCGTAGAGGGATCTACATGTGAAGCAGAGTACATAGCTGCTTCGGAAGCAGCGAACGAAGGAGTCTGGATGAAGGAGTTCATATCCGATCTAGGTGTGATACCTAGTGCATCGGGTCCAATGAAAATCTTTTGTGACAATACTGGTGCAATTGCCTTGGCAAAGGAATCCAGATTTCACAAGAGAACCAAACACATCAAGAGACGCTTCAATTCCATCTGGGATCTAGTCCAGGTGGGAGACATAGAGATTTGCAAAATACATACGGATCTGAATGTTGCAGACCCGTTGACTAAGCCTCTTCCACGAGCAAAACATGATCAGCACCAAGGCTCCATGGGTGTTAGAATCATTACGGTGTAATCTAGATTATTGACTCTAGTGCAAGTGGGAGACTGAAGGAAATATGCCCTAGAGGCAATAATAAAGTTATTATTTATTTCCTTATAATCATGATAAATGTTTATTATTCATGCTAGAAATGTATTAACCGGAAACATAATACATGTGTGAATACATAGACAAACAAAGTGTCACTAGTATGCCTCTACTTGACTAGCTCGTTAATCAAAGATGGTTATGTTTCCTAACCATGAACAATGAGTTGTTATTTGACTAACGGGATCACATCATTAAGAGAATGATCTGATTGACATGACCCATTCCATTAGCTTAGCACCCGATCGTTTAGTATGTTGCTATTGCTTTCTTCATGACTTATACATGTTCCTATAACTATGAGATTATGCAACTCCTGTTTACCAGAGGAACACTTTGGGTACTACCAAACGTCACAACGTAACTGGGTGATTATAAAGGAGTACTACAGGTGTCTCCAAAGGTACATGTTGGGTTGGCGTATTTCGAGATTAGGTTTTGTCACTCCGATTGTCGGAGAGGTATCTCTGGGCCCTCTCGGTAATGCACATCACTTAAGCCTTGCAAGCATTACAACTAAATGAGTTAGTTGCGGGATGATGTATTACAGAACGAGTAAAGAGACTTGCCGGTAACGAGATTGAACTAGGTATTGGAATACCGACGATCGAATCTCGGGCAAGTAACATACCGATGACAAAGGGAACAATGTATGTTGTTATGCGGTCTGACCGATAAAGATCTTCGTAGAATATGTAGGAGCCAATATGGGCATCCAGGTCCCGCTATTGGTTATTGACCAGAGATGTGTCTCGGTCATGTCTACATTGTTCTCGAACACGTAGGGTCCGCACGCTTAAGGTTACGATGACAGTTATATTATGAGTTTATGCATTTTGATGTACCGAAGGTTGTTCGGAGTCCCGGATGTGATCACGGACATGACGAGGAGTTTCGAAATGGTCGAGACATAAATATTGATATATTGGAAGCCTATATTTGGATATCGGAAGTGTTCCGGGTGAAATCGTGATTTTACCGGAGTACCGGGAGGTTACCGGAACCCCCCGGGAGCTATATGGGCCTTAGTGGGCTTTAGTGGAAAGGAGAAAGGAGCAGCCCAAGGTGGCCGCGCGCCTCCCCCCTCCCCAAGTCCTATTAGGACTAGGAGAGGTGGCCGGCCCCCCTCTCTCTCTTTCCCCCCTCAAGGAGTCCTATTCCAACTAGGATTGGGGGGGGGGGAATCCTACTCCCAGAGGGAGTAGGACTCTCCTGGCGCGCCACCCTTGGCCGGCCAGCCTCCCCCCCTCTAGTCCTTTATATACGGAGGCAGGGACACCCCAGAAACACACAAGTTGATCCACGTGATCTATTCCTTAGCCGTGTGCGGTGCCCCAGCCACCATAGTCCTCGATAATACTGTAGCGGAGTTTAGGCGTAGCCCTGCTGCTGTTGTACATCAAGATCGTCACCACGCCGTCGTGCTGACAGAACTCTTCCCCGACACTTTGCTGGATCGGAGTCCGGGGATCGTCATCGAGCTGAACGTGTGCTCGAACTCGGAGGTGCCGTAGTTTCGGTGCTTGATCGGTTGGATCGTGAAGACGTACGACTACTTCCTCTACGTTGTGTCAACGCTTCCGCAGTCGGTCTGCGTGGGTACGTAGACAACACTCTCCCCTCTCGTTTCTATGCATCACATGATCTTGCGTGTGCGTAGGAAATTTTTGGAAATTACTACGAAACCCATCACTCGGGTCATCGAAAATAGCCTCCACATCGGCTCGAAATTCACCGAGCAGATGGATCCAATGGAGGTCTCCTCTTTGAACGAGCTCTTGGATCGCATCGCCGCTCTGGGAGTCGCTACAGACTATGATCGGATTGGGCTTAAACCCGATCAAAGGGAGATTAACTCTCCGCCGGTCACCCATCAGATAACGGTGGTTGAGGAGCAATGCGGCGAATCTTCCTCTATCCTGAGGACGAACTATGTCCGGATTCCTGAGCTCTCCAAGTCGGATACCCGTCCACGGGAGGACATCACCCTAACCCTAAACCTAGAATCAGGCAGTATGCCGAACCTGCGGGGCAACATCCCGGAGCCCGAACTTCCTAGATCGGAAACTCCCCTGCCCCTGGGTCTCAGATTGGGTCAAGGTCTGGACTTAAATCCACCCACCCACCTAGATATAAACGATCTTTCCCACATTAGGCAAGAGCCCCAAGAGACAGTACATCACTATTGGGCTAGATTCCTCCTTGTAATGAACAAGGTAAAGGACTGTCGCGAGGAAGACGCAATTTCGTTCTTTTGCAACAATTGCACGGACAAGGGAATCCTCAACGCCATAAGTCACCGTGACATAGAACACTTCGCTGACTTGGCGGCCATAGTACGGAAGTATTGTGCGATGAAAGCACCTGGAAAACCCAAACAAAATTTTGGGATAATCCGGCTCTGACAAAACCCTAGTCCGAACTAAAAGGGTGCACTCTCATAAGTCGCCCGACTCAATTACAAAGAAGCAAAAGCCCACTACAGGGCGTGGAACCGTATTGGAAGGATGGCTTAATAGGCCCTGCAAAATTTATAGTACAACAGATACCATACCAACACACAGCCTTAGAGCATGTTGGGTACTCCGGCAGGTGGCCAAGAGCAGTGAGGATCTCCTCATTCAAAACACCGCAGAGCACCATCCCATGGATAACAATACAGTATTGACGGTCTTCGAGACCTTTGCCTCAAATAATAGGCGTAAGCAAGCACTCCGCAGCCTTGCCGAAGTCTGCCACGTGGCAGCAATAAATCCATGGAGCGACACGGCTATCACCTTCAATGCCAGTGATGAACCTAAATTCCGAACAGCCCGAGCACCAGCCGCCATGGTCCTTAGTCCAATTCTGGATGGCTTTCGGCTTACCAAAGTGCTCATGGACGGCGGTAGCGGACCAAACCTCATTTATGAGGAGACTCTTCAAAAAATGGAAATAGACAGAAGCCGTATCAAGCAAAGCAGCACAACCTTCCGAGGAATCATCCCCAGTCAGGAGGCATGCTGCGCTGGGAAAATCACACTAGATGTGGTATTCGGCACTCCAGAGAATTACAGGTCTGAAGAAATTACATTCCAAGTGGCCCCGTTCAGTAGCGGATACCACGCCCTTCTAGGGCGTGAGGCATTCACGATCTTCCAAGCCATGCCCCATTACAGGTACATGAAGCTCAAAATGTCCGGGTCCAATGGAATCATCACTCTAGCTAGTGATCCAGACATAGCACTCCGCACCGAAAACAAGACAGCCGCACTGGCCCTCGAGGCATTATCCGAAGCCCTTGCGGCGGAGGAATTAACTGCGTTGCGCTCCACAGTGGACATGGACAACGTGATACTCGACAAAAGATCCAAGTCCACCTCTTTTAAACCAGTGGATGAAATAGTCAAATTCCAAGTCCATCCAACGGACCCCACAAAAACAGCATCCATCGGGGCATAGTTAAACCCCGTTGTAGACGCCGCACTACGGGAGTTCCTGCGTGAGAATTGGGACATATTCGCCTGGCATCCTTCAGACATGCCAGGAATCCCACGCAGGTTGGCCGAGCATAGCCTTAACATTCTAAAAGGATTCAAGCCGGTCAAGCAGACTCTTCGGCGTTTCTCTGAACCTAAGCGACAAGCAATGGGAGAGGAGCTAGCCAAGTTACTGGAGGCCGGATTCATTAGAGAAATAAAACATCCGGACTGGCTAGCAAACCTGGTGATGGTACCAAAGAAGGACAAATCCTGGCGCTTATGCATCGACTTCAAGGACCTTAATAAGGCTTGCCCAAAGGATCCCTTCCCCCTCCCTCGCATCAATCAAATTATCGACGCTACCGCAGGACACGACTCGTTGTGCTTCCTCAATGCATACTCCGGTTACCACCAAATTAAGATGGCGGAGTCCGATCAAGCCGCAATGGCATTTATCACTCCATATGGCCCCTTCTGTTTTAACACAATGCCCTTCAGGCTCAAAAACGCCGGCGCAACATATCAGCGCATGATTCAGACATGTCTGGAAAAGCAGATCGGCAAAATAGTGGAGGCATACGTAGACGATGTGGTCGTTAAAACCAGACACATTGACTCCTTAATAGACGACTTGAGGCTCACATTCGACAATCTCCGAACATACGACATTAAGCTCAATCCGGAAAAATGCGTTTTCAGCGTACCCGCCGGAAAGCTCCTGAGCTTCATCGTCTCCAGTAGAGGAATTGAAGCAAATCCGGCTAAAATCCGAGCCCTGTCGCAGTTGGCTATCCCAACTGACCTCAAGCAAATCCAAAAGTTAACTGGATGTGTGGCGGCCTTAAGCCGCTTTCTCTCCCGATTAGGAGAAAAGGCACTCCCCCTTTATCGCCTTCTTCGGCGCACCGAACATTTTGAGTGGACGGACGCAGCCACGACCGGATTGGAAGAAATAAAAGCCATCCTGGCCACTAACCCAATCTTGGCCGCTCCAAATCTCAGCGAACCAATGCTGTTATATATAGCGGCAACTCACCAAGTTGTAAGCGCAGTGCTCGTCGTCGAACGAGAGATGGACGGACATAAATTCCCACTTCAAAAGCTGGTATATTATGTATCCACTGTCCTCACTCCATGCAAATCACGATACCCACATTATCAAAAGATACGCGGTATTCATGGCATCCCAGAAATTACGACACTACTTTCAAGAGTATTCAATTACGGTGGCCTCAGAAGTACCACTCAATGACATAATAAACAACCGCGATGCCACGGGCCGGATTGCCAAATGGGCTATCGAGCTCCTCCCGTTCGACATAACATATAGACCACGACGAGCCATTAAGTCGCAAGTACTGGCCGATTTCGTCGTCGAGTGGACAGAAGTCGAACTCCCTAAAGACTACGGCGTGTACACCAATTGGATCATGCACTTTGACGGCTCTAAAATGCTGGCTGGTCTGGGGGCTGGCGTCGTCCTGACGTCCCCCACCGGAGATACAGTCCAATACGTACTCCAAATACTATACACAGACTCCAACAACGCAGCCGAATACAAGGCCCTATTACATGGTCTCCGGATGGCAGTTTCCATGGGCATTCAACGCCTGGAGATGCGTGGGGACTCGAACCTCACAATATCTCAAATAAATGGAGACTTCGATGCCAAGGATCCGAAAATGGCGGCATATCGCAACGTCGTCCTCAAAATGTCAGCTCAGCTCGAGGGGCTTGAATTCCACCACGTGGTTCGGGAAAACAATCAGGCGGCAGATATCCTCGCCCGTATTGGCACTAAGCGCGACCCCGTCCCACCTAACATCTTCCTGGAAAAGCTGTTTAAGCCATCCATGGTATGGGAAGGGGACACTGGTAACAATAGTCCGGACCCGGCCACAACACCAGATACCGAAACTCTAACACAATCGGAGGCTTTGCCATCGAAATAAGACCTTCAGCCCACGTGGTAATGGCCGTCATCGCCCCGTGGACAGAACCATTCCTGGCCTACCTAACCAGGCAGGAACTACCCGAGGACCAAAATGAGGCACGCTGCATAGTGCGGTGATCTAAATCCTATAAGGTCCACGAGGGAGAGCTTTATAAGAAAAGCACTACCAGAGTCCTTCAAAGGTGCATCTCCGAAGAGGAAGGGTGGAAGCTTTTGGCAGAAATCCATGCTGGACTCGGCGGCCACCACGCCGCAACCCGGACCCTTGTAAGCAAGGCCTTCTGTATAGGTTTCTATTGGCCGACGGCCCGAGCAGATGCACAGTATCTGGTCCAACATTGCATCGCTTGCCAGCTTTTTGCAAACCAAAGCCATATGCCGCCTACCGCTCTCCAAACAATCCCCATTACTTGGCCCTTTGCGGTCTGGGGGCTTGATATGGTCAGACCCCTCAAAGGGAAACCCATAAGAAAAAATACTTACTGGTCATGGTGGATAAGTTCACCAAATGGATAGAAGCCAAACCCGTTAAAACGGCTGAATCCGGACCGGTGATAGACTTCATATCTGGGGTTGTACACCATTATGGCATCCCGCACAACATCATCACTGACAACGGCATGAACTTTACAACCGACGAAGTAAAACTTTGGTGCAACAACATGGGCATCAAGCTCAATTATGCTTCTGCCTATCACCTGCAAACTAACGGTCAAGTCGAGCGAGAAAATGGTCTTATCATGAGCGGCATCAAACCCAGACTAGTGCGGTCCTTAAAGGAATCAAACACGCACTGGGTAGAGGAGCTCGACTCTGTACTATGGGGGCTGCGGACCACGTCGAATCGCACTACCGGATACACAGCGTTTTTTATGGTGTACGGCGCAGAGGCGGTTCTGCCTTGCGACATAATTCACGACTCACCTCGAGTGCGCATGTACGAAGAAAAAGAGGCCAAGCTCGATCGGCAGGACAGTTTGGACGCCCTAGAGGAGGAGCGCGACGTGGCAAAAGCCCGTTCCACATTCTATCAGCAACAGGCTCAAAGGTATCAAAGCAGAGAAGTACGGGCCAAAACCTATAACGTTGGCGAACTAGTTCTACGCCTGCCGGAGAAGAAAAAGAACAAGCTCAAGCCCAAATGGGAAGGTCCCTTCATTATTGACCAGGTTCTGACCGGTGGAGCGTACCATCTGCGGGATGCATCGGACAATCGACTTGAGCCAAACCCATGGAACGCAGCCAAACTCCGAAAAATTCTACGCCTAGTGCCAGACTCTATGTTCGTCTCCTTACCCCCGTCAATTGTTTTGCATATCTGTTATCTGTCTTTTCTCTCTTTCTCTCTTCTTTTTTCTTCTCCTCAAGGCCTTAAAAGGCTAACTTGTGTCTTGACTACACAATCTTGACGCGCTAAGCGCGCTCATTATACCTGGGGGCTTCTTATACAGAAGCTTAATATAACTATTTTCTGGGCTTTATGCCCCACACATGTGTTCTTCTTCCGCATGTACCTTTTTTCGCCATTATATGCATTGATATGACTTAAGTTTTGGCCAAGCTGGGTTGCCTGGCTCATGTATTTATGCCCTACGTTCCCATTAATTCGGCTAGGACATAAGGGGAGCACCTCTACGATTGTTACTGCCGGGTCAGTCGGATGTGTACCTCAGACTGGGTGAAGCTGAAAGCTAGCGTTCTTAAGGGAATATTCGGTCGGTGAACAAAAGATGACTTTTATTTATTTTGATACATGCCCCCAGATGTTTATAGTCTGCGTCTCTTATCGCAGTTCGGACATGCACATTAGGGCATGCCTACCCAGGGAAAGGAACCCTTAACGGAACTATTCTCCCTGGAAGATGTTTCTTACTATCCATGTAATATAACATAACTAGTTGGGTACTTGTCTATTCAAGCACTTATGACCCCTACGCCTGGTTTCCATGCATACCCCAGTTTTTACATAACCGAGTGGGTATTCGTATACACTCTGGACTATCGGGTCCAGAGGTCGAAGCGAAAAGGTCTGCCATGACAAATGATTTACAATCCGGCTAGGGACATTATATATGTCACTTAAAGTACACAGTCACTAAGACTGATTAAATTCTTCTATACCATCCAATAGGCTGTCTAGTCCACAATCCTGTTGGGAATACTTTGCGGCTAATTCTACTTGGTCATACACCAAACTGACGGGGGTCTCTTTCCCATTGGGCCCCACAGGTCCGACCTCGGCCATGTGGTTTGGGTCAGCTTTGGTATATCGAGTCTTCACCATGGCCCAGGCTTCCCTTGCACCTTGTCGGCAGGCTGATATCTTCAATCGGAAGCGCCGCTGCGCTCCCTTGAGCTTCTCTATAAGCTCCCCCATTCCTACTGACGGGGAGGCAGAGGGCCACAATGCTTGGGCAATACCCTGCATCACCTGCCGAACTTGTTCGTGCAGTTGTGAGAGCTCCGGTAGAAGATCACCCACAAACCCGGGTATCTCCTCCACGGGACGAACCGTCAGCATACCTATAGACATAACTCTGTTAGCCGGCTTCTTCGCCAAACTCTTTCAAAATTTCGTTCAAGCACTTACTAAAAATGCTGCGTTGAAGCCGCTTATTCTCCTTCACGGAGTCCGCAAGCTGGGCTCGGACATCTTTCAGTTCCACACCCAGCTGGATATTGGCGTCCTGGAGATTATTTTTCTCCTACCTGACCCGCGTAAGCACGCGCTCGCTAGCATTTAGCTGTCGATTAGCATGTTGCGCATTCTCCGGCGTGACCTCCGGATTCACTCCGGAGTGATCTGCAACATCTATTGCTAGATTTGCATGCCTGCCGCATACTATCTGGTACCTGTCATTCTTTGCAATGGAAGAAAGTGTTACCAGAGAGGGCCTTCTTGGACTCCTTCAAGGCGGCAACTGCGGCTCGTAGCTGGGCTTTGCACTCTTCCAGCTCTAGAGACAATTGGGTATTCTTCTCTGTAAGAACCTGCACAAATAATGATCCTTAAATCAGTTGTGTCAACTGTTTCAAGTCTCAGGGGCTACTGATATATATAATCGTCAGATTTTCTTACCCGCATATCCTTTACATACTAGTCCGTGGCTCTAGCAAGACCGTTTTGAGCAGCACGGATGTACGCGTCTCCTGAGTTGAAGGCATCGAACGCCTCTTGGCAGAAACAAGCGTCACGGAGTATGGCCCGGCGACGCCTGTGATTCATGGCGCTCTCCACCTTGGAATTTGTAGCGGATAGTCTATCCACATCCTCTGTAGGAGGAGCATCCGGCTTTCACCCCGTGTTAGCTTCCTCCTCTATGTCCGGCCCTGGAGCCCGACTGGTGGAGGCGTGATCGACAACCTCTCCGGATATAGTCCGGCGAGCGTTTTTCCTACTAGGAAACATGGACGTCATTATATTTTAAGAAATACAACAACCACGGAGCGAGGTTCTGTATCATACCTCAGTGCCGGCGTCTTAGTCCTGACCGCCTTCCTTTTTAGCCTACCCGGCTTCGGTGTCCCTTGTTGGCGAGTCACTGCAGGTTCGGCATGGCGTCCCGAGGGCCTTCCCTATAAAACACCATATGTGTACGGTAGGTCAAGTGCATAAAAGGGGATCCTTCTCGGAAGTTGGGACTCCGGTTTTTCTTACATGTGATGCAGGGAGTAGCCGACGATAGTCGGCTATAATGGCCACCATGGCATCATCGCAGCTCAATTGATAGAATGTCCTATCAATCAGCTCCACAAATATGTCCGGATCCTCTTCAAGTCCAGGATTGAGGGCCCGGTCAGGGTCCTCCGGTTGTGGAGGTGGGTTGTTGACCTCCCTTACGGCTTTTCGCAGTTCCTGCCATGAAACGGCAAGGTGAGTATTTATGACGAAGAATGCGGGAAGGTTGGGAGTAAAAAGTGACAGCTCACCCAGCTTGGGGGGTTGTACATGGAGAATCCATCCCGTGGCTTAATATGGATGAACTCCTCTTCTTCTCCCTTGAACAAATCGGACAATTTTTTTGCTAGAGCAGCAACTGAGTCCGGTCCCTTGCGCCCGCAGCGGGTGGCATCATCTTCCCCGTTGAAGCACCACATGGGGTGCCCTCGATATTGAAGTGGCTGCACCCCCCGCATTATACATATTGACATAACCTCGATTATTATCAGTCCTGATTGAGCCAGCACTTTTATCCGGCCCATTAGGTAAAGGACTTCTCTGTTATCTTCCTCCTGAGGGCTCTATGGGCGCCAGCTTCGGCGTTTCTTCAAAGGGGAATTATCGAACTCGGGAAGGCCCATCCGAATAGGATCTGGAAGGGGGACGTCCTCCATATAAAACCACTCCGAAGGCCAGTCTTCGGACGTCTTCTTCGGGGCACCGGACAGGTATTCGGTCCCGGTGATGCGCCATATTTCGGCTCCGCCCACTTGATATATTTACCCCTCCTGTGTGCGGGGCACAAGGCTGAATAGCCTCTTCCACAGCTCGAAATGAGCTTCGCAGCCCAGAAACAGCTCACAAAGAGCAACATAACCAGCGATGTGTAATATGGAACCGACGGTGAGATTATACAACTGGAGGCCATAAAACTCCAAGAGCCCGCGGAGGAACGGCTGGATCGAAAATCCAAGTCCCCTTAGTAAATAAGCGACAAGGCATACCCGCTCCCCCTTGGAGGGATTGGGGAAGCTCTCCGCTTTCTCCCCGCCATTATAGGTGACGAGCCCGGCTCGAACGGGGACCATATACGTTGGAGGGAGAAATCCCTGGGTCTGTAACTCTACTAATTGGCTGTGCGGGACGGAACACTTCTCCCAGTCACCGGGCTTAGGGCTACGGGAGAGGGAGGAGGAGCTGCGATGGCCATACATGTTGGAATGGATTTTTCCGAGCGCGCTTCGATGGATACTCTACGTGGGAGGATGGTGTGGTCTGGATCTAAGAATCCTCGTCTCTTTAATAGACAGTTTACTTACATGGCTAGGGTGGCGAATGTAAAAATGCCCTGGCTCCTCGCATTCGCTCGACAAGTGGAAGATAGCCCTTATTGGGCGCGGAAGCCAAGAAGTGCAACATTTATGGGGAGCCAGACACTACTCAATAGATATTCAGAATTTGGAGAAGAACCCGCCTTGCAATGCCGAAGACAAATCTGCGTGCCGAACTCATCGTCATTGAAGCCCGGTTCGGGGGCTACTGAGGGAGTCCTGGATTAGGGGGTCTCCGGAAAGCCGGACTATATCCTTTGCCGGACTGTTGGATTATGAAGATACAAGATTGAAGACTTTGTCCCGTGTCCGGATGGGACTTTCCTTGGCGTGGAGGGAAAGCTTGGCAATACGGATATGTACATCTCCTCCCTTATAACCGACTCTATGTAACCCTAGCCCCCTCTGGTGTCTATATAAACCGGAGGGTTTAGTCCGTAGGACAATAACAATCATACCATAGGCTTGCTTCTAGGGTTTAGCCTCTACGATCTCATGGTAGATCAACTCTTGTAATACTCATATCATCAAGATCAATCAAGCAGGACGTAGGGTATTACCTCCATCGAGAGGGCCCGAACCTGGGTAAACATTGTGTCCCCTGCCTCCTGTTACCATCCGCCTTAGACGCACAGTTCGGGACCCCCTACCCGAGATCCACCGGTTTTGACACCGACAGCCTACTTCGTGAAGATCTACCCGAGTGAGGCAAGTCCTTCGTGGGCGACAGCCATGGTGGAATAGACAAGGTTGCTTCTTCGTGGACCCTTCGTGGGTGGAGCCCTTCGTGGACTTGCGCAACTGTTACCCTTCGTGGGTTGAAGTCTCCATCAACATGTATGTACGATAGCTCCACCTATCGAAACCACGCCAAAAATCTCCGTGTCTCCAATTGCGTTTGCACACTCCAAACTCCTCCCTTTACCTTCATATGCAATTGTTTTACTTTCCGCTGCTATACTCTTAGAATTACATGTGTAGGTTGATTGCTTGACTTGTGCTCAGTTGCTAAAATCTTCCTAGAACTAAAATTGGGAAAAGGCTAGATTTTTATTTGGTCAAGTAGTCTAATCACCCCCCCCCCTCTAGACATACTTTCGATCCTACACCCACAAGGACCTCAAGACGATCAATAAAGTGTAGGAACTTGTGGATGTCGTCCTAGTCAACTTCAGTGCCATCAGTAACAGCCGAGTTGTTACAAAATAACAAACGAGCAGCCTGTTTAACTATGAAAAAACCTACACGTGCCACCGATTATAAGAAAATATTAGTTAGAAGTAGCATCTTCGTGAGAGATTCGTTGCTACTTCTAAAGTTAAATTGTGATTAGTTGGACAGAACAGGTGGATTAAGAAGTAATCGAGGCAACAAGCAAGTACCAGATACAAAACTAACATGGATGAACAATTGGAACGACGTCGGGGTGGAAGATCGCAGTGAAGATGAGACCAGGTTCTGCTATTTCCATCAACATTCTTGCGCCAACTTTCAGTCTGTAACACTTGAGAAAGTTTATCCAAGTTCGGCCATAACAAAAGCAGCGATCTTCTTGATTCATGAACCCAACTCGGAACTTATATCCATGGCTTGTCTTCACTGTGACCATTAAACTGGTGTTTTCAGTTATGGCAAAGCCGAGCATCTTGAGTACATGTGTTCTGGCACAGCAAATAATGCACTGCAGGAAAAATAATATGAGAACACAATGTATTCCCTATCCAAATCTAGAAATAACTTCTTCCTTCATGTAAGTGTTGACCATCGTACTGGTAGTACCTTTTATCCAAATATAGCAATCCAAATTTCCAAATCAGTCGACGGCATGTTAAAAAAACCCACCCTCCCAGATAGAAAAGAGGATTCTAGGAACATACTGTGCATGTTTTAAAATCCTGTGTTAGGATGAGAAGGAACAAGTGTGGCGTCTCGCCGAGGGCGCAGAAACCTGTAGGGTCCTCGCACTTTGGGCCCTGCAAATGAAACACACTAGATTCAGTAGGAAGAAAAATGCATCAATGGCGGCGGCTGCCATCCTAGGATTACCCGCGACCAAGGGACTTGGATTTATCGGGGATGGATGAAGAATTCGTACCTGGTTCTCCATGAGAAAACCCTATGCAATCGCCGAGAGGGGGTTTTCTCTGAACAAGCAGACGAGGGAGAAGGGGATTCAGGCCTAATGAAATATTGCCGCTTGGTCCGTCCAGCTTACTGCTAAAGCTGGAAAGGGGGGTTTGTGATTTGACGGCTCATTGGGCATTACCGCGGCGCTACGACCGGGGCGTGTCTACCATGCAGTTGTGCACTCTAATTTTTGCATATGGAACGTGGACCCCGTTATCGGATGCCCCACATATCAGCGAAAGGAAGTAGAAAGACAGGAGTAACTAGTTACACATAAATATATTTTTGACAGAGAGATACTCTCTTTGTAAAGAAATATACAAATCTTTTATATCACAACTTTATAAAAAAGAAAAATCAAGGGGAATATATATAACATATATAATTATAAAAAATAGAGTTGTTTTTAACACAGTATAGACGAGTTGGTGATGACGGTGTGCCTGCCATCATGCAATATAGGCCGTCCGATTTATATCTGACGGATAGGAAGGAATCTATGGCAATTTTGCAAAAAGGCACCCACACACCTCTCCACATTTGCAAATAAGGCCTTCCCTCATTCATCCTTTTCTCTCACAAGATAAAATACTCATACAAATGCATCTTGATGTTACGTGCAACGCACGGGCATTATGGGGGTTCAACTTTGAATATAATACTCAGACAGGCTCACGATTCTAGACTTTGGACCACAGGCCCACCCTGCATGTTTGGGGGCCCATGTGTTCGACCTCAGCGCTTTTCATATTGCAAGCAATCGGTACGACGCTGGTTTTAGATGCTGTCGCAAGGCGAATACACAAAATTGAATAAAGCACGACAGCTGTTGGAATGAAATTGAACGACAGTTCCTAACCAGCAATGAGAGTTGCAATTCTATCAATGATATACCATGTGATAAATAATACTGTCGTATTACTTACACACACAGGACACCTGTTTCACCATGCCAGATTATTACATCAAAATCTCTCGGAGGATAGATCAGTTCGGCAGTTGCGTGCTGCTATTGAAGAATTTCAAAGTTGATTTGGACCAGCTCTCCTTGCCGAGAAAGTTCGATTTTGAGATCATCCCCTACCGCAAGATATGATTTAGATTTGAACCTTGACCATCCTTTAGCATCAATACTCATGCGACCATCCTTTGTACTTATGGTATATTGAGCAAGTTCATTCACACCAAGTGCAGTCTGTTGCCGGTGCAACTACTCATTCGATTGCCGCTGCACGGGCCGGAGAAGATGCAAGTGCAAGTGTTGGTGCAGGTGCCGAAGCCGCTGCTGCTGCCGGAGATGGTGCTCCTTGTAGAGATGTTGCCGGTGCCGGAGCAGGTGCCAGTGTCGATGCCTGATCCTCCGGTAGATCAGCCCTGGATTGTTGAATGACTCCCTCGTTGCTCTAGGAATTCTCTGTTTGCAAACAAGAAGACATACCCAAACAGTTAGATCAACATAGTGAATCATGCGAAACAACATGGAAAGAAAAAAGAACGAAGCACTTGGGCAGCCAATGCTTACCAAGAAGGTGGACATGTCGGTTTTTGTAAGGACTTTGGTATATGAAGTGAGAACTGCAGCCCAGTCTGTTGCCGGTGCAACTACTCATTCGATGGCCGCTGCACGGGCCGGAGCAGATGCAAGTGCAAGTGTTGGTGCAGGTGCCGAAGCCGCTGCTGCTGCCGGAGATGGTGCTCCTTGTAGAGCTGGTGCCGGTGTCGGAGCAGGTGCCAGTGTCGATGCCCGATCCTCCGGTAGATCAGCCTGATCCGCTGACGCGGTCGGTGCCCAATCCTCAGCTGTATTAGACTGAGCTACTGCCGCTGTTAGTGCTAGAGCAACTGTCGGTGCTAGATCCGTTGCTGAAGGTGGTACCGATGTGCAAGACAGCGACGATCATGTCTGGTCTGCTATGATCAGCTTTCTAACTTGACTAGGCTCCATGACCGTGATCCAGTTTTTTTTCTTCATTTCTTTTAAACACGAGAAGGACTAATTATGGTGTTTTTCTTAAACCAAACTGCAGTTCATCATAGGGATTCAGCTTGTACTCAGACAACAGACTGGTCCAATTTTTCTAGTAATATAAGTGATGGACAGTGCCTTCGTTACTGACACGACATAAGAAGTGAAACCTGCAAAAATAGCCATCGTAGAGCAAACCAAACGGTTTATTCTGTGATGAATGTCACATGGCAAAACCTGCATTATAAAATTGCAGGAAAAAAAGAAAACATGACATTAAATCAATAAGATTTAGATAGTAAATCAAGAAGATTTACTTGATGTGACATGAGTGAATCCTTACCAGGAAATCACTATGTTGAAGTACTAAACAGAAGATTGATCGTCCAACTATGGGTGGCATGCAGGGGCCCCGCCTACTCCCACAAGCAGGACAGTCCAAAGGTCATGACAAATCATATGGACCGAACATCCATGGGACTGGAAATCCTGGTGGGTGCGATAAACCCTGCAATGCATACAGATATTGGAGTGTAACCATAATTGATAAACCGTCCTCACAAAAAAGATGATCTCGATACTTCAGAATATACAGACTGAATTGAGTGGACAGACATTAGCATAGACCGTTCTTAGGACTAACCACACACCAAAAGCGGTAGTACTAATAAACAATACAGGGTTCACAAACACAAATCAAGTACTGAACAATAGTACTTACTACAGACAAGCAAAGTTGCACTAATTAAACTCTGCAGACTATTTCTTGCCACCAACCTACGGGATGAACCCTGCATAACTGACTAGGCCATGGACTTCGTGAGATATGTCTACATGCACCATCACCATCTTGTCAACCTTGGAGAACCTAACAGAGTGGTCTTTCCACTCATAAACATGATGATGAAGATAGGCCGCATCAGATTTGTTGGGAAGCTTTACAAGAACCACACCCTTCGTAATCGAAGGCACGGCCAGGAAATTGTTGTGGTCAAGTACAGCCTCGAGAACACGCCTGACAACAATGCTACAAGAAAACACTAGTTCAGGACACGTGGCGACAAGGACACAGCAGCTGGATAGTTTAGCAGTAGAACTCATCCTCAGGTCTTCCAGTTCACATGGCATGACTTTGAGAACTTCATCTCCACCGCGGACCTGGTCCCAATTCAAACAGAAACCATATTTTATTACTACCTCCGTTCAGAAATATAAGATGATCTTCGATATTATACTCCATATATGACTACATATACACACAGAAATGAGTGCACAAAGACACTAGAACATGCCTTCAAAGGCATGAGAGCAGAGGGATTATTTGCAATATCCATAACACAAGTTACTGAGGCAAATATACCCTCTTCAAAGGTAGCATTGATGTTCATAAAGTACTCCCTCCATCCCAAAATTCTTGTCTTAGATTTTTCTAGATTCGGATGTATCAAGTCACATTTTAGTATTAGATACATCCGTATCTAGACAAATCTAAGACAAGAAATTTGGGACAGAGGGAGTAGTTCAAAGTAATCTATAAGAAATCAGTGTCAACCTCTCGCATGTTTTGGTCAAAAGAGGAATTTAGAACCGTCATTTGGCACACAAAAAACACATGCAAGATCACCCAGAAAGTTGTACTACTAGTACTAGTAGTGCGTGTTAGATGAAAAAACATGATCAAGATCGAGAAAAAGATCGTCAAGAAGAGATATTACCTGGACTTGCTTAATGAGGGATCCCAGAGAGGGGGGCTTGGACAGGGCGATGGCTTTGAGCTTGTCTGCGGTAGTCTCGGCGGGGTGCTTGCGCTTCTTCATACCATGAGCCTCGACGGTTTTGGCCAGAGCCATAGAAATCACTTCGTCCGGTGCTCCAGTGTCCATCAAGAAACTGTCAAATAGAAATAAAAGAAAAGAAACCATAATCACAAACCCAAAAGAAGAACAGAGAGGGAGTTATAGGATCAGTCTCGGGGTTGCAAGACCAGGCCTTGGCCAGAATCAACACCATTGATGCGCTCGCCTTTCCTTCTTTGGGAGAGAAGAACAATGGCAGAAGCAGGTCGGGGTTTTCTTGAAGAAATGAGGAACAATATGAGGGAGAAGCGAGTTGGGTAGAGAGGAAGCTGAGAGAGAAGAGTGAAATGATGGTTGCTTCGTCCGTCCAACTTACTACTGGAAAGGAGGGGGTTTTGTGATTTGACAGCTCATTGGGCATTACTGCGGCGCTTTGATCGGGGTAGTCTACCCTCACTCTACTATAGAGTAATTTAGTGCATGGTTGGTGGACCCCGATGCTGGCTGTCCCACACGTCGGCAAAAGTGAGTAATTTAGTGCATGGCTGGAGGAGGATCGACACGGTAGAGCGTGTCCACTATTTTTCTGAAGAAAAAATGATTACAACAAGCGTTTCCACTCTTACGACGGAGGAGTGCGAAACACGGCAGCCACTTGAACATACACAGTGCTCCTACTACTAGGCATCTGCAGTGGTTCATACGTCGGTACTACATAGTCTTGTTGCTAGTGTAGTAAGATATGATGACAACAAATGATGTTGTGCGCATGTCAACTATGTGAATAGTAATGTAGTAACATAGTATCGCTTTTTCGACTGTCCGATCGAGAATGAACGGCGAGATCAATGTTAACAGAACTAGGTCTACAGCGCACGAAGAGTACGGTGCTACAGTACTCCACGAAACATGAACCATATGAAGCACGAATAGTGTTAGGCAGGGTGTATGAAGGGTGCACGGGATGGGAGCAAAACTTCCCTTCTCGACCCACTTTTGGGTGTTTGGCAGAGTGCATGAAGGGTGCATGAGTCCACACTAGTAGTTTAACACAAATACACGAAGAGGAATCAACTATATTGAGATGAGAATGCAACCAAACACACACACGCTTTGTGCTATAGTGACTGATATGCACCGTCTGAGTTTGATCCAACGGTCATGTTGCGCCGAGACATGGACATGCCCATGCAGAGGGCGCCTAAACACCACCGAAGTCCCTCTTCTTCTCGAGGCGCACGACGTTGGTGATGCAGGGGGCGAAAGGGCTGAAAGGCAATGCAATCTACGGGAAGGCGGAGGGGGCCAGCCGAGGAGTGGGGAATCTTTTGGTTTTCACCATGGTAAAACACCAGGCGACGACTTCTCACATCACGGAGCAGTGGGTTTTACAGGCGGAGTCATCGTGACTAATTGTTGTCGCGCCTGCTCCCGTCAATAAAAAAAATTAAAAATCCTGCCGCACCTGCTCTCGTCAATCAAAAAATTAAAAATCCTGCCGCACCCAAACACCAGAGCAACGCTGGGGTGGATATTTAAATTTATCTGTCGGCAAGTAGATAAAAAAGGGGTGAAAAAACAAATGTGGCGGCAGCCTAGCTAATTGGTCGAACTAGCCCAACTAGCTAGCCACCGTGCTTCACTGATGTACTCGGCGGGAAAGGTGGTCTTTCATGATTTGACGACTCATTTACTTGCTTTGGTGAAAACGCGCGGTAGAGCGTCCCACGTCAGGAAGAATATATGCGTGCACCACCCTGGAGGACCCCGAAACCGCGCGGTAGGGTGTGCCATGTCTCGGCACGGAGGAAAAATGTGCGTGTAAAAATATACTGTATCAGACGTAGTACCTATGGTTCGACCTCGGGACCCAGCCAGTCGGTCGAAAACACCCCACTAGCCACACAGCTTCATCATGCTAACGTGGCACGGAGGATAGGTGTGGTTAGCTCCATCTGGACCAGCCACAACGTCTCTTGTTCTAGGCGATTCTTCTATTTTCCAAGCTTTTTTTAGTTGTAATAACACCATGGCAAGCTAGCACCGCTCTTCGTGTGTGCCCGTGCAAAGTATACGATGGAGAGAAGAGAGAGATCGCAGACCTGGGACCCACCAGTAAGTGAGTCAACGGTCATGCACGTGTTGACGAGGCACTCCCTCTACTCTACTGAATGTAATACTATATAAAATCAAACTATGGGACAAAGCCAACAACCTTTGTTGTTTCAGGCTATCGACTTACGCTTTGTAGTCCAGGTTGCCAGTTCGAATCTCGTCTTTTAGATTTGTTAGTTTTAGGTCTAAATTTGATTAATGACAAGTGGGACCCCCGTGTGTTGTTCCGATATTTCAGTGTAGGATGGTTTTTTTGAACAAACACTTTGCGCGATTAGACAAGTAACGGCACGAGTTACACGTATTTTGCAAGTTTACGAACAAAAATGACAGCGGCATAGAATATCACATCCACCCCACAGCTTAGATGCTATGGTGATACGAGTTTTACACCGTTGGAAGTGAGATCCAATGGCTTGGGAGTAGTCTTTGTAATTATGTGCAATTTCCAAACTCTCCAAAGGTTTTTTTGCAAATAAAACATCCAGGCCTCATGTGTGTTGTTGCATCTTGGATCCAACGGCTCCCCGTTGCTCATATTAGGTGCTCCCCATAGCTTAATTACCCGCTACGGTGATATGAGCATCTAGGTCGCATGATCAGTGATCAGATGGCACATGCGTAGTACTTGTACTTTACACGCAATTTCCAAACTCTCTCAGCCGTATATTGCAAAAACATTCAAACCTCCTACTGTGGGCCGTTAGATCTCCGTGAACTCGTATCACCATAGAATCTACGGTGCGGGAGCACCTCATATTCTCCCGTGCGAGAAAACATAAGGTTCTCTCGCAGCTTGGATGATACGGTGATAAAAGCTTTAAAGTTATCATTTCTGATCAATCTATTCAAGAGTCCATAGTAAAACAACATGAAGCTATTCTTTCCGTTCGATCTATCATACAGTTCATACTAGAATAACACCTTAAGACACAAATCAACCAAAACCCTAATGTCACCTAGATACTCCAATATCACCTCAAGTATCCGTGGGTATGATTATACAATATGCATCACACAATCTCAGATTCATCTATTCAAACCAACACAAAGTACTTCAAAGAGTGCCCCAAAGTTTCTACCGGAGTGTCAAGACGAAAACGTGTGCCAACCCCTATGCATAGGTTCATGGGCGGAACCCGCAAGTTGATCACCAAAACATACATCAAGTGGATCAATAGAATACCCCATTGTCACCACGGGTATCCCACGCAAGACATACATCAAGTGTTCTCAAATCCTTAAAGACTCAATCCGATAAGATAACTTCAAAGGGAAAACTCAATCCATTACAAGAGAGTAGAGGGGGGAGAAACATCATAAGATCCAACTATAATAGCAAAGCTCGCGATACATCAAGAT
>NC_053026.1:188149672-188267699 GCF_003073215.2 Triticum urartu | reverse complement strand
GCTCAACTCCCCGGGACACTGCCACAACCCCTAAATGTCAGGAGGCACCAAGAACAATGTTCTCTTCACAAAACCATCGGAACAATTCCAAGATACCCGCATGGTCCTAAAATTTTTTTAGTGAAATTTGAGAAGAGAAAAGTCAAAACTCTACGTCAGGATGCTTCACCAGAGCGACAAAGGGACTGAGGAGTAAAAAGAATTCCTAACTCTCCGGTATATATAATCCTAAATGACTCAAAACTTTTTTTTCTAGACTCAACAACGCCAGGGATTCGATCAAGCAGGGGGCTCCTAAGGTCGGGGAAGGCTCTCATACCAACATGTAACACCCTCGATGCGGCTATATCACCTACGTGTCGAAGCACGACTTAGAGGCATAACCGCATTGAAAGCAATGTCGCAAGTAAGGTAATCTTCACAACAACCCATGTAAAAGATAAAAGGGGAAAAGGTACATAGTTGGCTTACAATCGCCACTACACACAATACATGAATAAAGCATTACATCATCCAGATACAATCAAGGTCTGACTAAGGAACCAAGATAAAAGAAGACTACCCCAAATGCTACATAGATCCCCGATCGACCCGACTAGGCTCCACTACCGATCAAATGGAAACGGAACAACACAAAGGACAAGATCTTCATCAAACTCCTCCTTGAGCTTGGTTGCGTCACCTGCACGGTAACATCGGCACCTGCAAACTGGTTTGGAAGTATCTGTGAGTCATGGGGACTCAGCAATCTCGCACCCTCGCGATCAAGACGATTTAAGCTTATAGGTAGGGTAAAAGGTATGAGGTGGAGCTGCAACAAGCGACTAGCATATTTGGTGGCTAACATACGCAAATGAGAGCGAGAAGAGAAGGCAAAGCACGGTCGAACAACTATGATCAAGAAGTGATCCTAGAACAACCTAAGTCAAACATAACTCCAACACCGTGTTCACTTCCCGGACCCCGCCGAGAAGAGACCATCACTTAACACACACGGTTGATGTATTTTAATTAAGGTCAACTTTAGGTTTTCTACAACCAGACATTAACAAATTCCCATCTACCCATAACCGCGGGCACGGCTTTCAAAAGTTCAAATCCGTGTAGGGGTGTCCCAACTTAGCCCATCACAAGCTCTCACGGTCAACGAAGGATATTCCTTCTCCCAAGATAATCCGATCAGACTCGGCATCCCGATTACAAGACATCCTTGACAATGGTAAAACAAGTCCAGCAAGACAACCCGCTGTGCCGACAAATCCCAATAGGAGCTGCACATATCTCGTTCTCAGGGCACACCGGATAAGCTAAGCGTACAGGAGCCAACGTAACCCAAGTTGCCAAGGGACGGCCCCGCACGGTGCTCTGGGTTGGACCAACAATTAGAGAAGCACTGGCCCGGGGGGTTAAAATAAAGATGACCCTTGGGCTGGCCGACCCAAGGGAAAGAAAAGGCTAGGTGGCGAATGGTAAAACCAAGGTTGCGCCTTGCTGGAGGAGTTTTATTCAAGGCGAACTATGAAGGGGTTCCCATTATAACCCAACCGCGTAAGGAACGCAAAATCCGGGAACATAACACTGATATGATGGAAACTAGGGTGGCAAGAGTGGAACAAAACACCAGGCATAAGGCCGAGCCTTCCACCCTTTACCAAGTATATAGATTTAATTAAATAAGAGATATTGTGATATCCCAACAAAAATGTCCATGTTCCAACATGGAACAAACTCCAATCTTCACCTACAACTATCAACGCTATAAGAAGGGCTGAGCAAAGCGGTAACATAGCCAAAAAACGGTTTGCTAGGATAAGGTGGGTTAGAGGCTTGGCTTAACAATATGGGAGGCATGATAAGCAAGTGGTAGGTATCGCAGCATAGGCATAGCAAAAGAGCGAGCAACTAGCAAGCAAAGATAGAAGTGATTTCGAGGGTATGGTCATCTTGCCTCTATTATAAGGAAATAAATAATAACTTTATTATTGCCTGTAGGGTATATTTCCTTCAGTCTCCCACTTGCACTAGAGTCAATAATCTAGTTCACATCTCCATGTGATTCAACACTAATAGTTCACATCACCATGTGATTAACACCCATAGTTCACATTGTCATGTGACCTATACCCAAAGGGTTTACTAGAGTCAGTAATCTAGTTCGCATCGTTTATGTGATTAACACCCAAAGAGTACTAAGGTGTGATCATGTTTTGCTTGTGAGATAATTTTAGTCAACGGGTCTATCACATATAGATCCGTAAGTATTTTGCGAATTCTATGTCTACAATGCTCTGCACGGAGCTACTCTAGCTAATTTCTCCCACTTTCAATATGTATCTAGATCGAGACTTAGAGTCATCCAGATCTGTGTCAAAACTTGCATCGACGTAACTTTTTACGATGAACCTTTTTGTCACCTCCATAATTGAGAAATATTTCCTTATTCCACTAAGGATAATTTTGACCGCTGTCCAGTGATCTACTCTTAGATCACTATTGTACTCCCTTGCTTAACACAGTGTAGGGTATACAATAGATCTGGTACACAGCATGGCATACTTTATAGAACCTATGGCTGAGGCATAGGGAATGACTTTCATTCTCTTTCTATCTTCTGTCGTGGTCGGGCTTTGAGTCTGACTCAATTTCACACCTTGTAACACAGCCAAGAACTCTTTCTTTGACCGTTCCAATTTTTGAACTACTTCAAAATATTGTCAAGGTATGTACTCATTGAAAAAAAAACTTATCAAGCGTCTTGATCTATCTCTATAGATCTTGATGCTTAATATGTAAGCAGCTTCACCGAGGTCTTTCTTTGAAAAACTTCTTTCAAAATACTCCTTTATGCTTTGCAGAATAATTCTACATTATTTCTGATCAACAATATGTCATTCACATATACTTATCAGAAATGTTATAGTGCTCCCACTCACTTTCTTGTAAATACAGGCTTCACCGCAAGTCTGTATAAAACTATATGCTTTGATCATCTCATCAAAGCGCATATTCCAACTCCGAGATGCTTGCACCAGTCCATAGATGGATCGCTGGAGCTTGCACATTTTGTTAGCACCTTTAGGATTGACAAAACCTTCTGGTTGTATCATATACAACTATTCTTTAATAAATCCATTAAGGAATGCAGTTTTGTTTATCCATTTGCCGGATTTCATAAAATGCGGCAATTGCTAACATGATTCGGACAGACTTAAGCATAGATACAAGTGAGAAAACTCTCATCGTAGTCAACACCTTGACTTGTCAAAAACCTTTTTGCGACAATTCTAGCTTTGTAGATAGTAACACTACTATCAGCGTCCGTCTTCCTCTTGAAGATCCATTTAATCTCAATGGCTCGCCGATCATTGGGCAAGTCAATCAAAGTCCATACTTTGTTCTCATACATGGATCTCATCTCAGATTTCATGGCCTCAAGCCATTTCGCGGAATTTGGGCTCATCATCGCTTCCTCATAGTTCGTAGGCTCGTCATGGTCAAGTAACATGACCTCCAGAACTGGATTACCGTACCACTCTGGTGCGGATCTCACTCTGGTTTTACCTACGAGGTTCGGTAGTAACTTGATCTGAAGTTACATGATCATCATCATTAGCTTCCTCACTAATCGGTCTAGTAGTCACAGGAACAGATTTCTGTGATGAACTACTTTCCAATAAGGGAGCAGGTACAGTTACCTCATCAAGTTCTACTTTCCTCCCACTCACTTCTTTCGAGAGAAATTCCTTCTCTAGAAAGGATCCATTCAAAGCAACGAATATCTTGCCTTTGGATCTGTGATAGAAGGTGTATCCAACATTTTCTTTTGGGTATCCTATGAAGACGCACTTCTCCGATTTGGGTTTGAGCTTATCAGGTTGAAACTTTTTCACATAAGCATTGCAACCTCAAACTTTAAGAAACGACAGCTTTAGGTTTCTTGCCAAACCATAGTTCATACGGTGTCCTTTCAACGGATTTAGATGGTGCCCTATTTAACGTGAATGCAGCTGTCTCTAATGCATAACCCCAAAACGATAGTGGTAGATCGGTAAGAGACATCATAGATCGCACCATATCTAATAAAGTACGGTTATGACGTTCGGACACACCATTACATTGTGGTGTTCCAGGTGGCGTGAGTAGTGAAACTATTTCACATTGTTTTTAACTGAAGGCCAAACTCGTAACTCAAATACTCTTCTCTACGATCAGATCGTAGAAACTTTATTTTCTTGTTACGATGATTTTTCACTTCACTCTGAAATTCTTTGAACTTTTCAAATGTTTCAGACTTATGTTTCATCAAGTAGATATACTCATATCTGCTCAAATCATCTGTGAAGATCAGAAAATAATGATACCTGTCGCGAGCCTCAATATTCATCGGACCACATACATCAGTATGTATTATTTCCAACAAATCTGTTGCTCGCTCCATTGTTCCGAAGAACAGAGTCTTAGTCATCTTGCCCATTAGGCATGGTTCGCAAGCATCAACTGATTCATAATCAAGTGATTCCAAAAGCCCATCAGCATGGAGTTTCTTCATGTGCTTTACACCAATATGACCTAAACGGCAGTGCCACAAATAAGTTGCACTATCATTATTAACTTTGCATCTTTTGGTTTCAATATTATGATTATGTGTATCACTACGATCGAGATCCAACGAACTATTTTCATTGGGTGTGTAACCATATAAGGTTTTATTCATGTAAACAGAACAACAATTTATTCTCTTACTTAAATGAATAACCGTATTACAATAAACATGATCAAATCATATTCATGCTCAACGCAAACACCAAATAACACTTATTTAGGTTCAACACTAATCCCGAAATTATAGGGAGTGTGCGATGATGATCATATCAATCTTGGAACCACTTCCAACACACATCGTCACTTCACCCTTAACTAGTCTCAGTTTATTCTGCAACTCCCGTTTCGAGTTACTAATCTTAGCAACTGAACTAGTATCAAATACTGAGGGGTTTCTAAAAACACTAGTAAAGTACACATCAATAACATGTATATCAAATATAATTATGTTCACTTTGTCATCCTTCTTGTCCGCCAATCACTTGGGGTAGTTCCGCTTCTAGTGACCAGTCCCTTTGCAGTAGAAGCACTTAGTCTCAGGCTTAGGACCAGACTTGGGCTTCTTCACTTGAGCAGCAACTTGCTTGCTGTTCTTCTTGAAGTTCCCCTTCTTCCCTCTGCCCTTTTCTTGAAACTAGTGGTCTTGTCTACCATCAACACTTGATGTTTTTCTTGATTTCTACCTTTGTCAATTTCAGCATTACGAAGAGCTTGGGAATCGTTTCCGTTATCCCTTGCATATCATAGTTCATCACGAAGTTGTACTAACTTGGTGATGGTGACTAGAGAATTCTGTTAATCACTATTTTATCTGGAAGATTAACTCCCACTTGATTCAAGCAATTGTAGTACCCAGATAATCTGAGCACATGCTCACTAGTTGAGCGATTCTCCTCCATCTTTTAGCTATAGAACTTGTTGGAAACTTCATATCTCTCAACTCGGGTATTTGCTTGAAATATTAAGTTCAACTCCTGGAACATCTCATATGTTCCATGACGTTCAAAACGTCTTTGAAGTCCCGATTCTAAGCCGTTAAGCATGGTGCACTAAACTATCAAGTAGTCATCATATTGAGCTAGCCAAACGTTCATAACGTCTGCATCTGCTCCTACAATAGGTCTATCACCTAGTGGTGCATCAAGGACTTAATTCTTCTGTGCAGCAATGAGGATAAACCTCAGATCACGGATCCAATCCGCATCATTGCTACTAACATTTTTCAACACAATTTTCTCTAGGAACATATCAAAATAAACACAGGGAAGCAACAACGCGAGCTATTGATCTACACCATAATTTGCAAAATACTACCAGGACTAAGTTCATGATAAATTTAAAGTTCAATTAATCATATTACTTAAGAACTCCCACTTAGAAAGACATCCCTCTAATCTTCTAAGTGATCACGTGATCCAAATCAACTAAACCATGTACGATCATCACGTGAGATGGAGTAGTTTCAATGGTGAACATCACTATGTTGATCATATCTACTATATGATTCACGCTTGACCTTTCGGTCTCCGTGTTCCGAGGCCATATCTGTATATGCTTGGCTCGTCAAGTATAACCTGAGTATTCCGCGTGTGCAACTGTTTTGCACCCGTTGTATTTGAACGTAGAGCCTATCACACCCGATCATCACGTGGTGTCTCAGCACGAAGAACTTTCGCAACGGTGCATACTCAGGGAGAACACTTCTTGATAATTAGTGAGAGATCATCTTAAAATGCTACCGTCAAACTAAGCAAAATAAGATGTATAAAAGATAAACATCATATGCAATCAAAATATGTGACATGATATGGCCATCATCATCTTGCGCCTTTGATCTCCATCTCCAAAGTACTGTCATGATCTCTATCATCACCGGCATGACACCATGATCTCCATCATCTTGATCTATATCAATGTGTCGTCACATGGTTGTCTCACCAACAGTTGCTCTTGCAACTATTGCTATCGCATAGCGATAAAGTAAAGCAATTATTTGGCGCTTGCATCTTATGCAATAGAGAGATAACCATAAGGCTTTTGCCAGTTGCCGATAACTTCAACAAAACATGATCATCTCATACAACAACTTATATCTCATAACGTCTTGACCATATCACATCACAACATGCCCTGTAAAAACAAGTTAGACGTCCTCTACTTTGTTGTTGCAAGTTTTATGTGGCTGCTACGGGCTTAAGCAAGAACCAATCTTACCTACGCATCAAAAACCACAATGATAGTTTGTCAAGTTGGTGCTGTTTTAACCTTCGCAAGGACCGAGCGTAGCCATACTCGGTTCAACTAAAGTTGGAGAAACTGACACCCGCCAGCCACCTGTGTGCAAAGCACGTCGGTAGAACCAGTCTCGCGTAAGCGTATGCGTAATGTCGGTCCGGGCCGCTTCATCCAACAATACCGCCGAACTAATACGTTGTTCCCTTTGTCATCGGTATGTTACTTGCCCGAGATTCGATCATCGGTATCTCAAGACCTAGTTCAATCTCGTTACCGGCAAGTCTCTTTACTCGTTTCGTAATACATCATCTCACAACTAACTCATTAGTTGCAATGCTTGCAAGGCTTATGTGATGTGCATTACCGAGAGGGCCCAGAGATACCTCTCCGACAAACGGAGTGACAAATCCTAATCTCGAAATACGCCAACCCAACATGTACCTTTGGAGACACCTGTAGAGCTCCTTTATAATCACCCATTTACGTTGTGACGTTTGGTAGCACACAAAGTGTTCCTCCGGCAAACAGGAGTTGCATAATCTCATAGTCATAGGAACATGTATAAGTCATGAAGAAAGAAATAGCAACATACTAAACGATCGGGTGCTAAACTAATGGAATGGGTCATGTCAATCACATCATTCTTCTAATGATGTGATCCCGTTAATCAAATAACAACTCTTTTGTTCATGGTTAGGAAACATAACCATCTTCGATTAACGAGCTAGTCAAGTAGAGGCATACTAGTGACACTCTGTTTGTCTATGTATTCACAAATGTATTATGTTTCCGGTTAATACAATTTGAGCATGAATAATAAACATTTATCATGATATAAGGAAATAAATAATAACTTTATTATTGCCTCTAGGGCATATTTCCTTCAAAACCAACCCTAACTCTTGTTTCCCCACACATACGGACTCTAAAAACAACCTATACTTAAGTATTTCGAAAATACATGGGCCTGGCCTAATAATAAGGTGACGTAGCACTTAGAATAGCCTTTGGACGAAATTTATGAAGTGGCATCTTGTATATTTCGTCCAAGGCTTCATGCACTCCTTATGGTGGCTTCAAAGTCCTGAAATCATCACTTGTAACTCCGTGTGATCCCCTTGCGCATGCCATCATCTCCATGCTTGAACTTGCTCCAAGGTTCATCTTTCTTGTCCAAGCTAGGCCCTTATTTGTAAGCAAAACAAATATATCCAATTTAGGCAGCATCATATTCTCATGAACATTAGAATCGTTACCAAGAAACGAAAGTACCTGATAATTCAATTGGCGTGCGCGAGCTCTAGTAATTGGTCCAGTATGTATAGCAGCAGGGGCTGTGGGTGTAACAATGGTATTGATGTCCTCATCACACAAACACTAATTAAACACAAAAACATAACCAAAATAGAGGCTAGATAAATTATTTATTACTAAACAGAACAAAAGCAAGAACAAATAAAAATGGTGCCTCCCAACAAAGCGCTATTGTTTTAACGCCCCTAGCTAGGCATGATGATTTCAATGATGCTCACATAAAAGATAAGAATTGTAACATAAAGAGAGCATCATGAAGAATATTACTAGCACAATTAACTCTAACCCACTTCCTATGCATAGGGATTTTGTGAGCAAACAACTTATGGGAACAAGAATCAACTTGCATAAGAAGGTAAAACAAGCATAACTTCCAGATTTTAAGCACATAGAGAGGAAACTTTATATTATTGCAATTCCTACAAGGATATGTTCCTCCCTCATAAAAATTTTCAGTAGCATCATGAATGAATTAAACAATATAACCATTGCATAAAGCATTCTTTTCATGATCTACAAGCATAGAAAAGTTACTACTCTCCACATAAGCAAAATTCTTCTTATTCAGAATAGTGGGAGTATCATAAGAAACTCGAATACTATAAATTGTTTCCACATTGAAAGAATAATGTTCAGAAAAAGGGTAATCATAATCCTGACAAGTTTTATAAATATAATCATCACTACTTTTTATAGCATAAGTGTCATCACAATAATCATCATAAGTAGCAACTTTGTTCTCATCATAATCGATTGAAACCTATTCCAAGATAGTGAAATCATTACTAAATAAAGTCATGACCTCTACAAATCCACTTTCATAATTATCACAATAAGATTCAACACCCTCCAAAATAGTGGGATCTTTACTTCCTAAAGTTGACACTCTTCCCACTTTCATCAATATAGTCATCATAGGTAGGGGGCATGCTATCATCATAACAAATTTGCTCATCAAAACTTGGGGGACAAAAAATATCATCTTCATCAAACATAGCATCCCCAAGCTTGTGGATTTTCATATCATTAGCATCATGGGTATTCAAAGAATTCATACTAACAACATTGCAATCATGCTCATCATCCAAAGATTTAGTGCCAAACATTTTAATGCATTCTTCTTCTAACACTTTGACACAATTATCAGAATCCTTATTTTCATGAAAGATATTAAAAAGATGAAGCATATGAGGTAACCTTAATTCCATTTTTGGTTTTCATTTATAAACTTAACTAGTGATAAAACAAGAAACTAAAAGATTCGATTGCAAGATCTAAAGATATACCTTCAAGCGCTAACCACCCCGGCAACGGCGCTAGAAAAGAGCTTGATGTCTACTACACAACCTTCTTCTTGTAGACATTGTTGGGCCTCCAAGTGCAGAGGTTTGTAGGACAGTAGAAAATTTCCCTCAAGTGGATGACCTAAGGTTTATCAATCCGTGGGAGGCATAGGTTGAAGATGGTCTCTCTCTAGCAACCTTGCAACCAAATAACAAAGAGTCTCTTGTGTCCCCAACACACCCAATACAATGGTAAATTGTATAGGTGCACTAGTTTGGCGAAGAGATGGTGATACAAGTGCAATATGGATAGTAGATAATGGTTTTTGTAATCTGAAAATATAAAAACAGCAAGGTAGCAAGCGGTAAAAGTGAGCACAAATGGTATTGCAATGCGTTGAAACAAGGCCTAGGATTCATACTGTCACTAGTGCAAGTTCTCTCAACAATAATAACATAACTGGATCATATAATTATCCCTCAACATGCAACAAAGAGTCACTCCAAAGTCACTAATAGCGGAGAACGAACGAAGAGATTATGGTAGGGTACGAAACCACCTCAAAGTTATCCTTTCTGATCGATCTATTCAAGAGTCTGTAGTAAAATAACACGAAGCTATTCTTTCCGTTCAATCTATCCTAGAGTCCATACTAGAATAACACCTTAAGACACAAATCAACGAAAACCCTAATGTCACCTAGATACTCCAATGTCACCTCAAGTATCCATGGGTATGATTATACGATATGCATCACACAATCTCATATTCATCTATTCAACCAACATAAAGAACTTCAAAGAGAGTCCCAAAGTTTCTATCGGAGAGTCAAGACGAAAACATGTGCCAACCCCTATGCATAAGTTCATGAGGTCACGAAACTTGCAAGTTGATCACCGAAACATACATCAAGTGGATCACATGATATCCCATTGTCACCACAGATAAGCACGTGCAAGACATATATCAAGTGTTCTCAAATCCTTAAAGACTCAATCCGATAAGATAACTTCAAAGGGAAAACTCAATCCATTACAAGAGAGTAGAGGGGGAGAAACATCATAAGATCCAACTATAATAGCAAAGCTCGGGATACATCAAGATCGTGCCAACTCAAGAACACGAGAGAGGGAGATCAAACACATAGTTACTGGTACATACCCTCATCCCCGAGGGTGAACTACTCCCTCCTCATCATGGAGAGCGCCGGGATGATCAAGATGGCCACCGGAGAGGGATTCCCCCCCTCCGGCAGGGTGCCAGAACGGGTCTAGATTGGTTTTTGGTGGCTACGGAGGCTTCTTGCAGCGAAACTCCTATCTCTTCTGCTCCTCGATGTTTTTAGGGTATATGGACATATATAGGTGAAAGAAGTCGGTCAGGGGAGCCACGAGGGGCCCACGAGGGTGGGGGGCGTGCCCAGGGGGTAGGCGCGCCTCCCTACCTCGTGGCCACCTCGAAGCTTCCCTGATGTCTACTCCAAGTCTCCTGGATTGCTTCCGTTCCAAAAATAACTCTCCCGAAGGTTTCATTCTGTTTGGACTCCGTTTGATATTCCTTTTCTTCGAAACACTGAAATAGGCAAGAAAACAACAATTTGGACTGGGCCTCCGGTTAATAGGTTAGTCCCAAAAATAATATAAAAGTGTATAATAAAGCCCATAACATCCAAAACATATAATATAATAGCATGGAACAATAAAAAATTATAGATACATTGGAGATGTATCAGCATCCCCAAGCTTAATTCCTGCTCGTCCTCGAGTAGGTAAATGATAAAAACATAATTTTTGATGTGGAATGCTACCTAACATATTTATCCATGTAATTCTCTTTATTGTGGCAAGAATATTCAGATCCATAAGATTCAAGACAAAAGTTTAATATTGACATAAAAATAATAATACTTCAAGCATCCTAACAAAATAATCATGTCTTCTCGAAATAACATGGCCAAAGAAAGCTAACCCTACAAAATCATATAGTCTGGATATGCTCTATCTCCATCACACAAAATATTTAAATCATGCACAACCCCGATGACAAGCCAAGCAATTGTTTCATACTTTTGATGTTCTCAAACTTTTTCAATCTTTACGCAATACATGAGCGTGAGCCATGGATATAGCACTGTAGGTGGAATAGAATGGTGGTTGTGGAGAAGACAAAAAGGAGAAGATAGTCTCACATCAACTAGGCGTATCAACGGGCTATGGAGATGCCCATCAATAGATATCAATGAGAGTGAGTAGGGATTGCCATGCAACGGATGCACTAGAGTTATAAGTGTATGAAAGCTCAACTCGCTTGCTCACGAAGACCTAGGGAATTTTGAGGAAGCCCATCACTGGAATATACAAGCTAAGTTCTATAATGAAAGATTCCCACTAGTATATGAAAGTGACAACATAGGAGACTCTCTATCATGAAGATCATGGTGCTATATTGAAGCACAAGTGTGGTAAAAGGATAGTAGCATTGCCCCTTCTCTCTTTTTCTCTCATTTTTGTTTTGTTTTTTTGGGCCTTCTTTTTTTATTTCCTCTTTTTTCTCTTTTTTTTATTTTTCGTCCGAAGTCTGATCCCGACTTGTGGGGGAATCATAGTCTCCATCATTCTTTCCTCACAGGGACAATGCTGTAATAATGATGATCATCACACTTGTTTTTTACTTACAACTCAAGAATTACAACTCAATACTTAGAACAAAGTATGACTCTATGTGAATGCCTCTGATAGCCGATCTTTCACGAAACGAGTGGATCCTACGAACAACACGAAGAACACGAGGGAAATCACGAGGGGAAACACGAGAGAATCACTCAAACCAACAAAACAATCACACATGTGCTAGATCCTCGAAACACAAAGAGATACACGATCCAAATCGAACAAGGGGCGATACAAAGGGTAGTCGGTTCTTCTCCGTAGAGGAGGTCTTGAATCCACAAGGGGATCTTCCCATGAGGGGTCTTGAATCCAAGGTGGATCTTCTCCGTAGAGAGGCTGCAGTCTCTCTTGTGGAGTAGATCCGATATGGATGAGCGAAGCTCTATCTCTCAAATGAGCTATCACAACGCTAACCCTAGAAAGGAGGCGGAGGTGGTCTATTTATAGTCGAAGCCACGAAGGGGTAAGTGGGGGAGGGATACAAGGCCAAAGGCCTGGCTGCACACAGGCAGTGTCGGACGTCCGGTCGGGGTCGGACGTCCGGAGGGCGTCGGACTTCCGACGTTTCTTCTCTGGGCTGGTGGCGTCGGACGTCCGGTCGGTGTCGGTCGTCCGGGCGCTGGGACTTGTCGGACGTCCGGTGTTCTTCGGTCGTCTGGCTGATTTGGCTCGGGTGTAGATGTGTCGGTCGTCCGTGGAGGCCGGACGTCCGGTCACTGGGAGGGGCCGGTCGTCCGGTGTCGTCCGGACGTCCGCTCGCTGGAGCTTCTTCGGCAGCTCTTCTTCTTGCGTCTTCGCTTCCACGCTTCCCTCGCAGATGGTGTAGGTGTTCCTTGGCGCTTGCACTCCTCCACGTCGTCCATAGCGTTCCGACATACCTATGCATGCCACATGGGAGAAGTGTCAAGTAGTATACCATCCTCGAGGGGTCAAAATGAGCACGTGTAAAAGGAGATGATTCACTTTTGTGTATGTGAAGTAGATGTCGCACGTGTCACTCGCCGAACGGACTCTTGATATGGTGATGTCCATAGGATGCTCTGCATCATCTCCCCTCCCTTGGGAAAGATCCGACCCCGGATCGAAAACCAAATCACCATGGGAAAGAGATGGCTTCGCTGTGTAGAAGTGGACATTCCCCAAGTAGTCATCATCTTCAAGCTTGAAGTGGGCACTCTCCAATGTCGAATCTTCTAGTGATTACTTCAAAATGAGGAAGGACAACAAACACTTGGAAAAATAAATGTGGTTAGCGTTAGTGCAAAACCAAGCATTCAAGAGGTGATTCACCAAACAAGTGTCGTCATCATGCAAAGCATATGGTTTGACAAAGGATAGTGACATGGCATGTAAGCATATAAATTGAGCCCAAGCAAAGATATCATGGGGACAAGCATGTGAATGTGAGGTAGTGATGCAAATATGTGTGACAAGAGAAGAAGCATCTACCTCAAGTTCATAGCAAACATGGGCAAAGAGCTCAATGAAAGGTCTATGGTAAGCATAGGAATCATTCACAACACCAAAAGAAATGAAGTGTCTAAACACATGGGTCAAGTGCAAGACAATCCAAGCATAACGTGCATAGGGTGTAGTGAAGATAGTGTGGCACTCAACACAACAGAAAGAGCAATTGTTCATCATGTCTGAGGCAATCAAGGCAATCATGTAGCAATCAATGGGACATGGCACATGTGAAGAAACGACATTGTTGCAACCAAACATGGGAGAGGAGCAAGTAATCCAAGAATTGGATGCAACACACAAGGAATATATATCATGATGCATGGAATGGTGAAAATGACAAGTCGAAGCAAGATCTCTAACAAGTGTGCAATCAAGTGATCCAAGTCTCAAGGTGCAAGCAACACAAGTAGTATGATCCACAATATTCATGCTCATGGTTTTGGGATTCTCAAAAGAGAATGATATCACCTTGAAAGCATGTCCTTGTGCGTCCTTCACAATGCCGAAGCACAAGCAAGTATGATGTAGAAGCATCGTGGTAGAAGGTGGCTCGCTCTCAAGAGCTCGGATTGTCAACTCACGTGACGTGGAAGTCGAGACGAAGTCCAAGTATCCTACACATGCACACAACAAAACAAAGAACGTATGCGCATGGTAGATAAACAGATCATCCATCTTGATGGTTCTCCGCTCTTGCACATAACCATTAGTAGCACAAGTGCATGAATAATATGATGCAACAATGGCTATATTCATGGCACTAGGTATATGGTGCAAAGAGGCAAGACAAGCATGCTTCACAAGAAAATCGTCAAAATCTCCAATCATATGTGAGAATGCTATGGGACCAAACTCATTATCAAGACTAGGGGCATTATTGCACTCAATACATGTCAAATAATCTAGCATGATAGAGGCAACATATGGAGATATATGACAAGAAGCAACAACAATCATGTGCAAAGCATGTAGATGGCTGTCATCAACCGCATGAAATGAGCAAGTATGAATCATCGGTGATGCAACAAGGCAACCAATCTTAGGAATCAAGTCGTGCAAGCTAGCAGTGCAAAGATGGAACATACTAGAGGAAATCATGGCAATCATATCATGTGAGCAAATAATAGTCATAGGCAATGGACATGACATATCACAAGCACGAACACAAAGCAAGATGAAAGTATCATCATAGGCATGGGGTACACAGCAAACATGGCAATAGCAAGCAATATCTCCACCAAGCTTGCAAATACACATACAAGTAGTAGAATCAATCATCATGTGTAATGGAAAGCATGGGTCACAAATGCATGGCAAAAGCATTGGAATGAGCATATCATGCAAAGTGAACTTGGCAGGATGGGCAAAGGATATATAATGGACAACAACCCATAGCCAAGTTAGGGCCATGTAGAAGAAATGCACGAAGTCTTTGCGCGAAGAAAGCGGTGGGAAAGACACTCCATGGGATCCCAAGTCATCATTGCTCTCTAGAGCTCGTTTTGTCAACTCGTGGGATTGTGAAATTGACAAGAACTCATGGGTACCTACACAAAAGAGACACAAACGAAAGAGATTGTGTGTGTTGTAAATGTACACATCATCCATCATGATGTGTATGTGCACGTGAGAGTTAGCACAAGATAAGCATCGCTCAAAGAAATTTGATGCATGGTATAAGAACATGTCATCCATCATGAAAGAATAGTTATTGTGTATAACACGATGGGGATGCAAATTGAGCACACAAGTATAAGGCACAACAATGGCATTTTTATTCATGGGGACCATATTGTGCACACAATTATTGGGATCATGCAATGGATGTGAGTGATCAAAATCTCCTAAAATGTATGAGGAAACTATGGGGGTCTCCTCATGAGCAATATTGGAAACATCATATGGAGAAAATGGGCAACACCCAAAACAATGCATTTCCGAAGCTAGGTCGTCATGGCATGGCATATGTGATAAATGATGCAAAGGAAGCATATCAATATCATCACAAGAAAAACAAATGCCGATAACCATGGGCTTGTCAACTATGCCATATGTGCAAATTGGGTTCATTTTAATAGCATATGCATAGTCACTATGAAGAGATTACAAATATGACATATGATTGATCTCATGCATAGCATATGACAAGTCAAGCAGATTGGCAAACATGATGTGACCAAGAGAATTAGCACAAGAAATCCTATGTAACATGGCATCACAACTAATAGACTCCACATGGCGATCATCATACTCATCATAAATGGGTAAATCATCACATGGGGAAGTCGCACTAGCATGAAGCATGGTAATAGGTTGATCAACAGCATGCAAGCAATAAATGTCAAGAATGTCCACTAGTGGGACTAGAGCATCACCTTCACCTATGTTACCTTTGTCATTCCACTCATGTGGTGTAGGTGAGGTGGGAAAGACCAAATGGTGGTCAATATCATCATCTGATGAACCATGGTGGGGGTGCATCATATTCCACCATGGCCATCGTTGTCCAAAGGTAGGATGCAGTCGTCGCGAATCGGCGGTGTCATCATATATGGGACCTAGCACCAAATGAGAAGACACAATAGAGTTAGAGGTCAAGTCGTTAGTGTTGAAAGTGGGCCTCACATGACCTATCAACTATCTTGATGTAGGGTGGAACCCTATACGGCCGATCTTTCATGAAAGGAGCGGATCCCGCGAAGAACACGAAGAACACGGGGAAGAACGGAGAGAAAACACAAGGGGAAACACTCAAGAACAAGTCCAATCACACATCCACTAGACAATCAAACACACAAGATCCACAAGGTACATGAACAACAAAGGGAAAGATGCAAGGTAAGGTTCATCTCCATGAGGAGGTATTGATGGTAGAGGTCATCCCAAATCCAAAGGAGACGGGGGCTTGAATCCTAGAAGGATCTTCCCAGAAGGGGGTCTTGAATCAAAGGTGGATCTTCTCTGAAGAGGGGCCGCGGTCTCTCTCGTGGAGTAGATCCGTAATGGATGAGCAAAGCTCTATCTCTAAATGAGCTACTACTTTGCTAACCCTAACTAGGAGGAGGTGGAGGACTATATATAGTCTAGGTCCACGAAGGGGTAAGTGGGAGAGGGATACGTGGGCCTCGAGCCCGATCCTGTGCGCACAGGTACCGGACGTCGATTTGTAGCGGTCGTCCGGTAGTCGCCAGACTTCCGCTCATTCTGGCTCGGTCGCTGAAGTACCGGATTTCCAGAGGTGGCCCGGTCGTCGGTCGAGTCGTCCGGTGGTGTCGGACGTCCACTTGATGTAGCTTGGCTGGGGCTTCAGGCGCCGGTCGTCCGGTGGAGGCCGGACGTGCGCTCGCTGGCCGGTTGTCCGATGTGGGCCAGACGTCCACTCACTGTAGCTTCTTTGGTAACTCTTCTTCCGTCTTCGTTTCCACGCTTCCCTCGCGGATGGTGTAGTTGTTCATTGGCGCTTGCACTCCTCCTCGTCATCCGTAGTGTTCCAACAATACCTATGCATGCACACGTGATAGAGGCGAAGGTGTCCCGATGTTTCGATGAGATGGTGGCTATTGTTTTCTGTGGGAGTCGACCTTGACGATCCGACTACAAACGTGCGAGACGTCGCGCCTTAGAAATCGCTAAACCAACTTCCGAGGGGTTATTGACCTCGCCGGAGCACGATCAACCTGACCACGAGGGTCTGTTTCCTGCGAGCAAATGAAGAACTAGCAAGAAACTGAGATTGCAATCTGGATATTGCGAATATAAGATGAAAGCTTTATTGATCAAGGTGGGGTTCTGTGACGCCTTGGTCTGGTCGTTGAACACAAACAAAGTACGCGAAGTTGCAGCTATGGCGAACTTTTAATCTAAAGAAAACCCAAAGTCTAAACGATGCCCTAAGGGCTGTATATATGGAGGAAGAGTGGGGGGATTTTGTGGCCCTTGGAGGAGGGGTCCGAAACCAACCCTAACTCTTGTTTCCCCACACATACGGACTCTAAAAATAACCTATACTTAAGTATTTCGAAAATACATGGGTCTGGCCCAATAATAAGGTGACACAGCACCTAGAATAGCCTCTAGACGAATTTTATAAAGTGGCATCTTGTATATTTTGTCCAAGGCTTCATGCACTCCTTATGGGGCTTCAAAGCCCTGAAATCATCACTTAACTCCGTTCTTGATCCCCTTCGCATACCATCAACTCCATGCGTTGGTCTTGCTCTACCGTGTTCATCCCTCTTAATCCAATGCAAAGCCCTTCATTTGTAAGCACAAACAAATTATCCCAATTAGGCAGCATCATATTCTTCCAATATGAACATTAGAATCATTACTAAGAAACGAAAGTACGTGATAATTTAATTGGCGTGCGCGGGCTCTAGTAATTGGTCCAGTATGTATAGTAGTAGGGGTTGTGGGTGTAACAATGGTATTGATGTCCTCATCAACACGAGAGGGGTGTCAAGTAGTATACCATCCTCGAAGGGGTCAAATGAGCACGTGTAAAGGAGATGATTCACCTTTGTGTATGTGAAGTAGATGTCGCACGTGTCACTCGCCGAATGGACTCTTGACATGGTGATGTCCGTAGGATGCTCCGCAGCATCTCCCCTCCCTTGGGAAAGATCCAACCTCGGATCGAAAACCAAATCACCATGGGAAAGAGATGGCTTTGCCGTGTAGAAGCGGACGTTCACCAAGTAGTCATCATCTTCAAGCTGTAAGTGGGCACTCTCCAATGTCGCACCGTCTAGTGATTCCTTCAAAATGAGCAAGGACAACAAACACTTGGAAAAATAAATGTGGTTAGCGTTAGTGCAAAACCAAGAATTCAAGAGGTGATTCACCAAACAAGTGTCGTCATCATGCAAAGCATATGTTGTGACAAAGGATTGTGACATGGGATGTAAGCACATAAATTGAGCACAAACAAAGATATCATGGGGACTAGCATGTCAATGTGAGGTAGTGATGCAAATATGTGTAACAAGAGAAGAAGCATCTACCTCAAGTTCATAGCAAGCATTCAGAAATTGCTCAATGAAAGGTCTATGGTAGGCATATGAATCATTCACACCAAATAAAATGAAGTGTCTAAACACATGGGTCAAGTGCAAGACAATCCAAGCATAATGTGCATTGGGTGTAGTGAATATCGTGTGGCACTCCACACAATAGAAAGAGCAATTGTTCATCTTGTGTGAGGCAATCAAGGCAAGCATGTAGCAATCAATGGGACATGGCATATGTGAAGAAACGACATTATTGCAACCAAACATGTGAGAGGAGCAAGTAATCCAAGAATTGGATGCAACACACAAGGCATATATATCATGATGCATGGAATGGTGAAAATGAAAAGTCGAAGCAAGATCTCTAACAAGTGTGCAATCAAGTGGTCCAATTCTCATGGTGCAAGCAACACAAGTAGTATGATCCACAATATTCATGCTCATGGTTTTGGGATTCTCAAAAGAGAAGGATATCACCTTGAAAGCATGTCCTTGTGCGTCCTTCACAATGCCAAAGTACAAGCAAGTGCGATGTAGAATCGTCGTGGTAGGGGGTGGTTCGCTCTCAAGAGCTCGAATGTCAACTCACGTGACGTGGAAGTTGACACAAAGTCCAAGTATCCTACACATGCACAAAACAAAACAAAGAATTTGTGTGCATGGTAGATAAACACATCGTGCATCATGATGGTTCTCTTCTTTTGCACATAACCGTTAGAAGCACAAGTGCATGAATAATATGATGCAACAATGGCTATATTCATGGCACTAGGTATATGGTGCAAAGAGGCAAGACAAGCACACTTCACAAGAAAAATGTCAAAATCTTGAAATATATGCGACAATGCTTTGGGGAAACTCATTATCAAGAGTAAAGGCATAATGGCACTCAATACATGGCAAATCATTAGCATGAGAGAGGCAACATATGGAGATATATGACGGCAAGCAATAACAATCATGTGCAAAGCATGTAGATGGTTATCATCAATCGCACGAAGCGAGCAAGTTTGAGTCATCGGTGATGCAACAAGGCAAGCAAACATAGTAACCAAGTCGTGCAAGCTAGTAGTGCGAAGATGCAACATACTAGAGTAAATCATGGCAATCATGTCATGATAGCAAATAATAGGCATAGACAATGCACATGACATATCGCAAACAAGAACACAAAGCAAGATCATAGTATCATCATAGGAATGGGACACAAAGCAAACATGGAAATAACTAGCAATATCTCCACCAAGCTTGCAAATACAGATACAAGTATGGGAATCAATCATCATGTGTAATGCAAAGCATGTGTCACAAATGCATGGCAAAGGTATAGGAATGAGCATATCATGCAAAGTGAACATGGCAAGATGGGCAAAGGATATATAATGGACAGCAACCCATAGCCAAGTGAGGGCCATGTAGAAGAAATGCGCGGAGTATTTGTGCGAAGAGAGCGGTGGGAAAGACAATCCATGGGATCCCAAGTCATCATTGCTCTCTAGAGCTCGTTTTATCAACTCGTGGGATTGCGAGGTTGACAAGTATTCATGGTTACCTACACAAAAGAGACACAAAGCAAAGAAATTGTGCGCTTGGTAAATGTACACATCATCCATCATGATGTGTATTTGCACTTGTGAGTTAGTACAAGATAAGCATCACTCAAAGAAATTTGATGCATGGTATAAGAACATGTCATCCATCATTAAAGAATAGTTATTGTGTGTAACACGATGGGGATGCAAATTGAGCATACAAGTATAAGGATCATGCAATGGATGGAAGTGATCACAATCTCCTAAAATGTATGAGTAAACTATGGGGGTCTCCTCATGTGCAATATTTGAAACATCATATGGAGAAAATGGACAACATCCAAAATAATGCATATCTGAAGCTAGGTGGTTATGGCATGGCATATGAGATAAATGATGCAAAGGTATCATGTCAATATCATCACAAGAGAAACAAATTCCAATAACCATAGGCTTGACGTCTATGCCATATGTGCAAATTGGGTTTATTTTAATAGCATATGCATAGTCACTATGAAGAGATTGCAAATATGACATATGATTGATATCATGCATAGCATATGAAAAGTCAAGCGGATTGGCAAACATGATGTGACCAAGAGAAATAGCACAAGAAATCCTATGTAACATGGCATCACAACTAATAGACTCCACATGGAAATCATCATACTCATCATAAATGGGTAAATCATCACATGGGGAAGTCGCACTAGCATGAAGCATGGTAATAGGTTGATCAACACCATGCAAGCAATAAATGTCAAGAATGTCCACTAGTGGGACTAGAGCATCACCTTCACCTATGTTACCTTTGTCATTCCACTCATGTGGTGTAGGTGAGGTGGGAAAGACCAAATGGTGGTCATCTTCATGTTGATGGAACCATGTGGGGGTGCATCATATTCCACCATGGCCATCGTCTTGTCCAAACGAAGGACGAAGTCATCGTGAATCGGCGCGTCATCATAGATGGGACCTAGCATCAAATGAGAAGACACAATAGAGGTAGAGGTCAAGTCATTAGTGTTGAAAGTGGCCTCACATGACCCATGAACTATCTCACTCTCTCTATGTGGTGGTTCACTCACTCCCTCAAGGTAGGTGCGCTCAAACTCACATATGGTGGAGTCACTCATCTCACTTAAGAGGTGGGGGTTGTGGCTCTTCTCACATGGGAATTGGGGCAACACATCACATATGGGGCTAGTGGTGAAGTCACTCTCACTCTCAATATGGTGGCTAAAGTCACTAAAGTCATCATATGTCATCGTGGTCGAAGGGAAAATCCCATGCTCAACCATCTCGTTGTCGTCGCCATGGATGAAGGATGAAGATGGCGCATCATCACTATCGCCTCCTAAGATGGAAGCATCATCCTTTCTCGTCACCATGTCGCTCGCCTCCAAAGCTTGGTCCTTTATGGTCTCCGTAGTCGTAGTCGTCACCGCACCATCTTGAAAAAGAGTCGAAGTAGACTCAGCATAGTCAATGCCACAAAGAGGGATGGCGGTGAAGTCGAACTTGGGAGCATCGTCTTGGAGCTCATCGGGCTTGGACATCGTGGTGGTACTATCCTCATGCTTGTTCTAATGGAGCTTGGTAGTCACGAAGTGAGCTTGGGGTGGAGAAGCTTTGGCCTTAATGAGCTCTTGTGCCGCCTTGAGAGCACCAATGTAGTTGTCATCGAGGGACTTGTAGTTCTCGAGGAAGATCGTCTTGGAGATGTCGGTGTGCAATCCCACCATGAAGTGGAACTTCATTGAAATGGGTCGTCCACGCCGCCTCGTCGCAAGGCAATCTTCATCTCCTTGAAGTACTCGTCGATGGACTTGGATCCTTGGATGGTGTTCTCCAATTTGTGTAGAAGTTGTTCCATGTAGGTTGGATGCACAAACTCTCGCCGCAAAGCTCTCTTCGTCTTGGGCCAACTCATGTCGTAGGTCTCTGAAGGTGCGTGAAGCCACCATGTGGACGCGTAGTCGTCGAATTTCCTTGTGGCACACTTCACTTGATCTTTGGGAGGAAGTTGATGTAGCGTGAGGTTGTCGTCGATCAAACGCTCCCACTCGAGATACTCCTCAGGTTCTTGAGTCCCATAGAAAGGAATCGCGTGGTAGATCTCGATGTCGTAGTAGCTCGTTGAAGTCACGGACTTGAGCTTGGGGAGCTTCTCTTGAGGTGCTTGTGGGCAAAGATGCCGTATATCCGTAGGCGAAGATGTCTTGAAGTCGCTTGGCAAAGATGCCAAGGTAGATGTTTAAGTCATTGAGCGGTTGTTGGTGTTGAGCTCTTGACCTTCACGCTCGTAGTGGTGATGGTGTCGATGCCGATATGACCTTGCCATAGATGGTAGCTTGGAAGCATGTGTACTTGAGCGTCTTCTTGAAGATGAGGAAGATCGCTTGTAGTACTTGATGAGGGCTTTGATCTCCTCCATTTGAGCTTGCATCTTGGCGTTGGTAGAGTTATTCGTGGCATCGAACTCGTTGTTGTTGTAGATCGAAGGTAAAATGCCTTGCCTATCCATCACAAGACTTGAGTAGAGGTGAGTAGGAAATGAGATAAACAATACCAAGTTACTTTTCCCAAAGTTGAGGATGTATCCCGTTTCACTCAACGTGAGATGAAAGAATAGTGGAATTGGTACCGGACTTGTTCACTCACACCTACAGACTAAAGCTTATGGAGTAGCTTGGTGAGGATAGTGGCACAAAAATTTAATGCAAAATGTTAGCAAGAGTCAATAATGTTGAAAGAGATTCACAAATTCGCAAGTGAAATAAGTCGACCAATAGCAGTAATGGCACACGGAAAAGCACACATGGATAGATAAATGGGGTCGTGCAACCAAGGAATGATCACAAAATGTGGAATCCACGGAAAACGCTCGTGTTGCACAACTCAAGAGAGACACTAGCACGATTGCTTTATAGGCGGATACGACACTTGTGCACAACCTATAAGATGAAAAATTTATGAACTTTCTATCCCAAGTATGCTATGTATGTATGGCTCCCGGTGTTATGATCCAAGATGATCTTATATGCAATCACTACAAAAAAAATACACTTTCGTGATGATACGTGTTTGTCACAGTAGGTCGCATTTTCTATCATGCATGTACATCCATGATGATTTTATGACAGAATCAAGATAGTCATACATGTGTTGTCGTAGAAGTGTTCCATGACATTACCAAAATTATCATCACGGAAGTGTCCACTTCCATGATGATAAATCGCGCGTCATAGAAGTGCTTTCGTCAAGGGTGACCGACACGTGGCATCCACCATAACGGAACGCCGTTAAGCTATCGGGTCAGGTTTTGGATCTGATAACCCATTAACAGCCCCGACCAATGGGGATTTTCCAGCTGTAAAATCATCATTGGCTGGAGGAGACACGTGTCAGGTCCGCGTTGGCACATGTGTCACTCATCCAATGCGCGAGACGCGCCTATGATATGTTGACACGTGGACCGGCCCATCAAGTTTAAATGGGCCGGTCCAACTGGAGGCCCACAAGATTTTGCGGACCATAATGGGCCGGCCCAGCTAAAGGCCCACGAGATTTTGCGGACCATAATGGGCTGGCCCAGCTTAAGCCCCACAAGATTTTGCGGGCCATAATGGGTCGGCCCAGGTAAAGGCCCACAAGATTTTTGTGTGCCATAATGGGCCAGCCCAGGTAAAGGCTCACAAGATTCTTGCGGATCATAATGGGCCGGCCCAGCTAAAGGCCCACGAGATTTCACCGACATTAATGGGTCAGCCCAGCTGTAGGCCCACAAGATTTTGAGGACCCTAGTAGGCCGGTGTAACGCCCTCGATGCGGCTATATCTCCTACATGTCGAAGCACGACTTAGAGGCATAACTGCATTCAAAGCAATGTCGCAAGTAAGGTAATCTTCACAACAACCCATGTAAAAGATAAAAGGGGAAAAGGTACATAGTTGGCTTACAATCGCCACTTCACACAATACATGAATAAAGCATTACATCATCCAGATACAATCAAGGTCCGACTACGGAACCAAAATAAAAGAAGACTACCCAAATGCTACACAGATCCCCGATTGACCCGACTGGGCTCCACTACTGATCAACTGGAAACGGAACAACACAAAGGACAAGATCTTCATCGAGCTCCTCCTTGAGCTTGGTTGCGTCACCTGCACGGTAATATCGGCACCTGCAAACTGGTTTGGAAGTATCTGTAAGTCACTGGGACTCAGCAATCTCGCACCCTCGCGATCAAGACTATTTAAGCTTATAGGTAGGGTAAAAGGTATGAGGTGGAGCTGCAACAAGCGACTAGCATATTTGGTGGCTAACATACGCAAATGAGAGCGAGAAGAGAAGGCAAAGCACGGTCGAACAACTATGATCAAGAAGTGATCCTAGAACAACCTACGTCAAACATAACTCCAACACCGTGTTCACTTCCCGGACCCCGCCGAGAAGAGACCATCACGGTAACACACACAGTTGCTGTATTTTAATTAAGGTCAACTTTAGGTTTTCTACAACCGGACATTAACAAATTCCCATCTGCCCATAACCGCGAGCACGGCTTTCGAATGTTCAAATCCGTGTAGGGGTGTCCCAACTTAGCCCATCACAAGCTCTCACGGTCAACGAAGGATATTCCTTCTCCCAAGACAATCCGATCAGACTCGGCATCCCGGTTACAAGACATCCTCGACAATGGTAAAAGAAGTCCAGCAAGACCACCCGCTGTGCCGACAAATCCTGATAGGAGCTGCACATATCTCGTTTTTAGGGCACACCGGATAAGCTAAGCGTACGAGAGCCAACGTAACCCAAGTTGCCAAGGGACGGCCCTGGGCGGTGCTTTGGGTTAGACCAACACTCCGAGAAGCACTGGCCCGGGGGGGGGGGTTAAAATAAAGATGACCCTTAGGCTGGCCGACCCAAGGGAAAGAAAAGGCTAGGTGGCGAATGGTAAAACCAAGGTTGGGCCTTGCTGGAGGAGTTTTATTCAAGGCGAACTGTCAAGGGGTTCCCATTATAACCCAACCGCGTAAGGAATGCAAAATCCGGGAACATAACACCGATATGACGGAAACTAGGGTGGCAAGAGTGGAACAAAACACCAGGCATAAGGCCGAGCCTTCCACCCTTTACCAAGTATATAGATGCATTAATTAAATAAGAGATATTGTGATATCCCAACAAAAATGTCCATGTTCCAACATGGAACAAACTCCAATCTTCACCTACAACTATCAACGCTATAAGAAGGGCTGAGCAAAGCAGTAAAATAGCCAAACAACGATTTGCTAGGATAAGGTGGCTTAGAGGCTTGGCTTAACAATATGGGAGGCATGATAAGAAAGTGGTAGGTATCGCAGCATAGGCATAGCAAAAGAGCGAGCAACTAGCAAGCAAAGATAGAAGTGATTTCGAGGGTATGGTCATCTTGCCTGAAATCCCGCAAGGAAGAAGAACGAGTCCATGAAGAAGACAAACGGACGTAGTCGAACGGGTCCTCACAAACGCGACGTTATCGGAACCAACCCGAAGAAGCAAAACCGGAAAGAAACACACAACATAGTAAACAAACTACACATGAACATGGTATGATATGCGGGATGCGGTATGCGGTGCATATGCATGATTTGGAAAGGAATGATTGAACCTGGCCTCAACATGGTAATCCAAGAGTGCCACTGGAAAGGTGAGATGATTTCGGTTGAAATCGATATAAAGATCAGCGGAATCGGATGCACGGTTTGGAAATGGCAAGTAAAACAAATATGGCACCGGTGTGCGATAATCAGCAAGTAGCCATCTAAATGCATCAAGATAAATATGCTACAGCACTCCAACATGACAACAAAATACATGGAAGCGATCCACTCAAGAATCTTAACAAAATATGAATACTGAGCTACGGCTAATTCACTCATTACTAGGTCTAAACAAGCATGGCAAAAGAGCAAAAGATAACAGGTTTCAGACTTAGTGAAATTAACACAAGTCTGGAATTTATCATCAGGAAGCAATGTTTAGAGCATTAAAACTACATGCTACAGGAACATATCATGGCAAAGCAAGGAATGGCATGAAGCTACTCAAAGCACTTAACAAAAGTCCCTTAGTGACCTTGAGCCAAAAGGGATCAGAAAATACAATTGCAAGCATGTGAACATAGCAAAAACATAAACAGATTAAGACTTAGTGAAAAACTGGAGCATGCAAAACAGATTAACAAGTAGGCATGTTTACGAGCTCGATGCACTCACTACAAAGGATGGCATGACAAACTAATCATACACCCATCAAGAAGACATGGCATAGAGCTAGACATGGCAAGAACAATAACATAGCACGCATGGGTCAACAACAACAAGCTCGGCAAAATCGCTAATCAAGTTAACAATCTGCCCGGAACATTTTATAGCAAAAGTAGAGCTTGATTGACTCAATCTAGGGTGCTCCATAATTGCAAACAAAGACATGGATGGATAGAGCACCACAATATTAACAAAACATCCTTACTGATCATCCTCAAAAGAGGCACAGATCACTAGGAAACAACATGAACATATGGCATAACAATGAAAGCAGGACAAGGACTTAGTGAAATTCTAAGTCCCTGAAATCAGCATCAACGAGTAGGCTACTTTGCATGCTTGTGCTAGTCACCACAAAGATCACAAAAATACATGGCATAAAACCCTGTAAAGATGGCATGGAATTCTACAAAACACATGTAGAGCTCAGGATCGTAGCATGCACACATTAATCATGGCAAAAATGACAAAAGTGCATTTGCTGAAACAGATCTGACATATTCATCACATAGCCCTCTTCCAACAGCATTTCGGGCATCAAGATGAGCTCAAATGAAAATGATGCAGTGAGATGAAATGATGTACTCGTCGAGACGAACACTTTGATATGCTACATGCACGAATCAGAGCTACGGTTGCGGAGTTATGATGCGATGAAGATAGCAAAATAATTAGGATTTTGGGAAGACAGTGAACCCGAGGTGGATCTGGATCTAGATCCGGTTACTGTAGCAGGCGCAGATTTCGAGGATCTCCGGCGAGAGGTCGCGGCTCTGGCGAGCAGGAGCTTGCTCTGGCGAGGGGGAGGCGAGGAGGAGGCCGGGGAGTCCGCCGGATCCGAAGTCGGGGCGGGGCGGCGCTGCCCCGGGCGGCATGAGGCGGCGCGGACGGCGGTCGAGGCGGCAGCGGTGTCGGCGGGTGAGAGGAGCTGCTCCGGCCGGTGAGAAGAAGCGCGGCGGTCGTCGGCGCTGCAAGGGCGGCCGGACGGCGTTGACGGCGCCGGGCGCGAAGAGGAGAAGCGGGCGCGGGCGCGGGCTCCCCCGCGGGTGGCGGCGGCGGTAGTTGGGCCTCGCGGGCCCGATCCGGGCCACGCGCGCTGGCGGGGCTAAGGAGAGAGAGGGCGGCGACAATGAGGTGTCGCGTTGTGATTCGCTGGGAAGGGCGGCGCGGACATGTCCAGCGTGGGAGATTTTTGTCCGGTGGCGCGAGGTAGAGGAAGGCTAGGGTTAGACCGCGAATTTCGGAGGGGATCACATATTTATAGGTAGAGTGAGCTAGGAGAGTCCAAATGAGGTGCGGTTTTCGGCCACGCGATCGTGATCGAACGCTCTAGATGATGGAACAGTTTAGGTGGGTTTTGGGCCACTTTGGAGGGGTGTTGGGCTGCAACACACACGAGGCCTTTTCAGTCCCTCGGTTAACCGTTGGAGTATCAAACGAAGTCCAAATGGCACGAAACTTGACAGGCGGTCTACCGATAGTAAACCAAGGCTGCAAGACAAGTCTCGGTCCAATCCGAAAATGTTTAACACCCACACACGAAAAGAGGTAGAAAGGGACACCGGGTGACATAGGCGCGTCGGATTGCAAAACGGACAACGGGAAAAATGCTCAGATGCATGAGACGAACATCTATGCAAATGCAATGCACATGATGACATGATATGAGATCCATGACACGCAAGCAATGGCAAGGCAACAACAGCGAATAACTGGAAGACACCTGGCACATCGGTCTCGGGGTGTTACAACACTCCACCACTACGAGAGGATCTCGTCCCGAGATCTAGAATGGCACCGGAGGGAAAATGGAAGAGAAAGAGAAGAGGTAAAACTAAGTTGCTTCTTTGACAAATGAGTGAAACCACGAGCCTTGAGAGGTTGAACAAATTGCAATAAAGAAGGCAACGAAGAAGAACAAGGTTGAAAGCACTCTATTAAGAAAAGGGAAAAGAATGAACCGATTCGGGTAGCACTTCGGTTGAAAAGATATGAAAGACCTGATAAAATGAAAGAGCTTGAGCAAGGGACACAACACTCCTATTAAAAGGATAAGCATGAAAAGAACAAGGTCTTAGATAAAACGACATGACGGGTGAAAAGAACAACATCGTAATGCCTTCGGAACGAAAAAAATAGAAGATAGATAATTGAAATAGGAGAATTGAGAAGAAAATGCCAACTTATGCCACAAAAGAGCTTGAGAAGGCATCCTTAGGAGACGGGTCGAACGGAGTTGTTGGAACACCAACAATGAAAAGAATAACCTTGATATGGTCTTATGGAATACATCTCAAATTATGAGGTGACAACCTGCCACTCACAGGACCAGAATTTGGATTGATATGAAAAAGGAGACGAGAAAGTATTTCACCGGGAGGATAAAGAAGAACTTGGGTCCTTTATAAGCACCATAACTAGCAAAATCCTTAGGGAAGGCTTTAGGTGAAATATAACCCAAGATAATTCCAAAGAAGATATTGATGGATTTAGAATATCTCATTCTTAACAACATGTGAATCATGAAACATGAACTCAAATTATCAAGAATGACATAATACCACCTCCAATGATACAGTAGAAAGAATTGCACTCCAGATAGCAAAATAAAGAATGCTTGAACTCCTCTGAAAATAATCTTGATGAACACTTCTAGAAGGAATTAAATCTTTGATGAACCATTATGTAGAACCTCCATGAAGAACTCCGTTAAACAAAAGAATGATCAAATGGAAGAAAAGGGAAGTTGAAAACACAAGGTGAATCCTTGCAATGATTTAAATGAATCTCCGTGGTGACATAATTGAAAAAGGTTGGAACTCTGGGAAAAGATAAGATGAACAACTGACAACGAGAATTAGTTATTGTGAACAAACTCCGGAGGAACGAATCCATCATTTGGATGAAGCAAGAACAAGAATTATGTTATGCGTATCCTTCATCAATTTAAGTTGATGACAAGCAACGGATTGCAAACAACTTATTCCCGTTGGAAGGATTTAGAGAGATATGGCGCAAACTTGAGAAAGTCTTCAACGATCCACCGGTAGAATTTGAAAGAACGAAAGAATTGATATGATAACCAAGGAAGAGAGATCTTGAAAGAACCACCGTAAGAATTGAAAAAGAACGAACGAAACATGAAGAAACACCGGGAAGGATTAGCAAATGAACTAAAGATGCTTGAGAGAAAATAGATCCAAGTGAAGCGAATAGATCACGGACCGATTAGAGAATATACTTGAATGATGCACCGGTTAGATTTGGAGAATGAGAACAGAAAGCTGAGAATGAATAAATCTTAGATGGTGGGCTCCGGATAATCAACTAAAAAAACTCCTGAATTGCTCCGGATAGGTGAAAAGAATTCTGACAATCGAAAACAATTATGAGAGGATGGCCTTGAACTAGAACCACGAATCTTGAAGAGAATGGAGCAAGATTGAGAGAAAATTCTTCTTCGGTCTTCAAAATCTGAGAATTACGACGAGAAACACCACCATGAATTGTTGAGACACTCCGGAATGAAGAATGGAAAGGTTGAGCCAACAATGAAAAGAATTTGACAGATCTTGGAGAAATACATATGACTGATGATGAATCATTCTTACATCAAACTTTGAAAAGAATTTAGGAGTAACTCCAGAAATAATAGAAGAGTCAAGTAAGATCCTGGAAAAGACCTGTGGGTTAGGGCCCACTCAAAGAAACACCGTTGAACGATTTAAAAGGAAGATTGCGCCGGTTGAATTAAAAGGCTTAAATGAGATAACATCCTCGAAAGAGTTTGAATGAAAGCAGAGTGGAAAACACGAATCTTCGAGATATCCTGAGCACTCCGGAACAATTGAATAGCGAGAAATGAAAGAATATGAGGAGCACCCGTAAGAGAAGGTATTTGAAACGAGGAGAGGATATGATCAACCAAGCTTGAATTGGTTCCACCAGAGAAGAAAAAGAATTAAGAATGATGAACGTGTAGAGCATCTTCAATTGAACCACCAGGTAAGAACATTGATTGAAAAGAATGAAGAGACTTCGCATCCATAAGATGATATTTGATTAAGAAATCAGAGTCCTTAAAGAAACAAGGGTGGGAGGGAGGGACAACAAAGACAACTTGGGATGGATGAAACAACACCGTTGAGAAGACTTGAGTTGATCTTGCAGATGTTGAAATGACCGGGTCCACTTGAAGAGAAAACACGCCAGTTGTAAAAGAATTGACATGAAAATCTCGATTATCATGAAGGATTGGTATTCACATCGGAGTATGAGAACACCGTTTGGGGAAGGTATGGGATCAACATTTGACTTCGAGGCAACTCGAGTACCACAACTCAAAACAAAACAAAGGATTGGCTTGCAGAATAAGCCGGAACAAACATATGATAGAGATTTCATCCGAAGTTTTCGTGGTGGGGCCTACACGGGCTCGATCATACAACACCATCATGTACAAGGCAGTGCATATGACATACGAAGCGTCCCCGAGTCGGCATAGCCAAGGACTCTTTAAGACACAACGAGACCACTGTAAAACCAACCGTGGATAGGCGGACCACTAGACGTCGAACCCCAATTTCATATCATACATCTGTCGGAAAGTTATCCTAAGAGCTACTTAAATTCCCACTTATAAACTCCCGAAACTTTCCGGTTATGCAATCAAGTGTTGGGGATACAGGGGAAGCATAATATCTCACCCAAAACTAGCAAACCCTACATCCAGCTGTATCCATCCTTCAACACATAACCAAGAAACCTTCGGAAATCGTTTACCTCAACCTTCGAAAAGCATCCGTTATACAAGTTATGGCAATACTCCCGAACTCCTGCCCCAGTACTGGGTGGCGTCGAGGTTATCTCACCAACAACTGCATAAACGAGATTTTCGGTGTCAGCGAAACTAAACTCAGGTATTCCAGAACTGCAACGATAAAATTGTGACGACAACACCTCGGAGCTCAACTCCCCGGGACACTGCCACAACCCCTAAATGTCAGGAGGCACCAAGAACAATGTTCTCTTCACAAAACCATCGGAACAATTCCAAGATACCCGCATGGTCCTAAAATTTTTTTAGTGAAATTTGAGAAGAGAAAAGTCAAAACTCTACGTCAGGATGCCTCACCAGAGCGACAAAGCGACTGAGGAGTAAAAAGAATTCCTAACTCTCCGGTATATATAATCCTAAATGACTCAAAACTTTTTTTCTAGACTCAACAACGCCAGGGATTCGATCAAGCAGGGGGCTCCTAAGGTCGGGGAAGGCTCTCATACCAACATGTAACACCCTCGATGCGGCTATATCACCTACGTGTCGAAGCACGACTTAGAGGCATAACCGCATTGAAAGCAATGTCGCAATTAAGGTAATCTTCACAACAACCCATGTAAAAGATAAAAGGGGAAAAGGTACATAGTTGGCTTACAATCGCCACTACACACAATACATGAATAAAGCATTACATCATCCAAATACAATCAAGGTCTGACCACGGAACCAAAATAAAAGAAGACTACCCCAAATGCTACACAGATCCCCGATCGACCCGACTAGGCTCCACTACCGATCAAATGGAAACGGAACAACACAAAGGACAAGATCTTCATCAAGCTCCTCCTTGAGCTTGGTTGCGTCACCTGCACGGTAACATCGGCACCTGCAAACTGGTTTGGAAGTATCTGTGAGTCATGGGGACTCAGCAATCTCGCACCCTCGCGATCAAGACTATTTAAGCTTATAGGTAGGGTAAAAGGTATGAGGTGGAGCTGCAACAAGCGACTAGAATATTTGGTGGCTAACATACGCAAATGAGAGCGAGAAGAGAAGGCAAAGCACGGTCGAACAACTATGATCAAGAAGTGATCCTAGAACAACCTAAGTCAAACATAACTCCAACACCGTGTTCACTTCCTGGACCCCGCCGAGAAGAGACCATCACGGTAACACACACGGTTGATGTATTTTAATTAAGGTCAACTTTAGGTTTTCTACAACCGGACATTAACAAATTCCCATCTGCCCATAACCGCGGGCACGACTTTCAAAAGTTCAAATCCGTGTAGGGGTGTCCCAACTTAGCCCATCACAAGCTCTCACGGTCAACGAAGGATATTCCTTCTCCCAAGATAATCCGATCAGACTCGGCATCCCGATTACAAGACATACTTGACAATGGTAAAACAAGTCCAGCAAGACAACCCGCTGTGCCGACAAATCCCAATAGGAGCTGCACATATCTCGTTCTCAGGGCACACCGGATAAGCTAAGCGTACAGGAGCCAATGTAACCCAAGTTGCCAAGGGACGGCCCCGCACGGTGCTCTGGGTTGGACCAACAATTAGAGAAGCACTGGCCCGGGGGGTTAAAATAAAGATGACCCTTGGGCTGGCCGACCCAAGGGAAAGAAAAGGCTAGGTGGCGAATGGTAAAACCAAGGTTGCGCCTTGCTGGAGGAGTTTTATTCAAGGCGAACTATGAAGGGGTTCCCATTATAACCCAACCGCGTAAGGAACGCAAAATCCGGGAACATAACACTGATATGATGGAAACTAGGGTGGCAAGAGTGGAACAAAACACCAGGCATAAGGCCGAGCCTTCCACCCTTTACCAAGTATATAGATTTAATTAAATAAGAGATATTGTGATATCCCAACAAAAATGTCCATGTTCCAACATGGAACAAACTCCAATCTTCACCTACAACTATCAACGCTATAAGAAGGGTTGAGCAAAGCGGTAACATAGCCAAAAAACGGTTTGCTAGGATAAGGTGGGTTAGAGGCTTGGCTTAACAATATGGGAGGCATGATAAGCAAGTGGTAGGTATCGCAGCATAGGCATAGCAAAAGAGCGAGCAACTAGCAAGCAAAGATAGAAGTGATTTCGAGGGTATGGTCATCTTGCCTGAAATCCCGCAAGGAAGAAGAACAAGTCCATGAAGAAGACAAACGGACGTAGTCGAACGGGTCCTCACAAACGTGACGTTATCGGAACCAACCCAAAGAAGCAACACCGGAAAGAAGCACACAACATAGTAAACAAACAACACATGAACATGGTATGGTATGTGGGATGCAGTATGCGGTGCATATGCATGATTTGGAAAGGAATAATTGAACCTGGCCTCAACTTCGAAATCCAAGAGTGCCACTGGAAAGGTGAGATGATTTTGGTTGAAATCGATATAAAGATCACCGGAATCGGATGCATGGTTTGGAAATGGCAAGTAAAACAAATATGGCATCGGTCTACGATAATCAGCAAGTAGCCATCTAAATGCATCAAGATAAATATGCTACGGCACTCCAACATGACAACAAAATATATGGCAGGGATCCACTCAAGAAGCTTAACAAAAGATGGACACTGAGCTACGGCTAATTCACTCATTACCAGGTTCAAACAAGCATGGCAAAAGAGCAAAAGATAACAGGTTTCAGACTTAGTGAAATTAACACAAGTCTGGAATTTATCATCAGGAAGCAATGTTTAGAGCATTAAAACTACATGCTACAGGAACATATCATGGCAAAGCAAGGCATGGCACGAAGCTACTCAAAGCACTTAACAAAAGTCCCTTGGTGACCTTGAGACAAAAGGGATCAGAAAATACAATTGCAAGCATGTGAACGTAGCAAAAACATAAACAGATTCAGACTTGGTGAAAAACTGGAGCATGCAAAATAGATTAACAAGTAGGCATGTTTACGAGCTCGATGCACTCACTACAAAGCATGGCATGACAAACTAAGCATACACCCATCAAGAAGACATGGCATAGAGCTAGACATGGCAAGAACAACAACATAGCATGCACGGGTCAACAACAACAAGCTCGGCAAAATCGCTAATCAAGTTAACAATCTACCAGGAACATTTTATAGAAAAAGTAGAGCTCGATTGACTCAAGCTAGGGTGCTCCATAATTGCAAAGAAAGACATGGATGGATAGAGCACCACAATATTAACAAAACATCCTTACTGATCATCCCCAAAAGAGGCACAGATCACTAGGAAACAACATGAACATATGGCATAACAACGAAAGCAGGACAAGGACTTAGTGAAATTCTAAGTCGCTGAAATCAGCATCAACGAGTAGGCTACTTTGCATGCTTGTGCTAGTCACCACAAAGATCACAAAAATACATGGCATACACCCCTGTAAAGATGGTATGGCATTCTACAAAACACATGTAGAGCTCAGGATCATAGCATGCACACATTAATCATGGCAAAAATGACAAAAGTGCATTTGCTAAAACAGATCTGACATATTCATCACATAGCCCTCTTCCAACAGCATTTCGGGCATCAAGATGAGCTCAAATGAAAATGATGCAGTGAGATGAAATGGTGTACTCGTCAAGGCGAACATTTTGATATGCTACACGCACGAATTGGAGCTACAGTTGGAGGCGAGGAGGAGGCCAAGGAGGCTGCCGGATCCAAAGCCCGGGCAGGGCGGCGCTGCCCCGGGCGGCACGAGGCGGCGCGGACGGTGGTCGAGGCGGCAACGGTGTCGGCCGGTGAGAGGAGCTGCTCCGGCTGGTGAGAAGAAGCGCGACAGTCGCCAGCGCTGCAAGGGCGGCGGGACGACGTTGGCGGCGCCGGGCGCGAAGAGGAGAAGCGGGCGCGGGCGCGGGCTCCCCGCGGGTGGCGGCGGCGGTTGGGCCCCGCGGGCCCGATCCGCGCCGCGCGGACCGGCGACGGGGCTGAGGAGAGAGAGGGCGGCGACAATGAGGTGTCACGCTGTGATTCGCAGGGGAGGGCGGCGCGGACATGTCCAGCGTGGGAGATTTTTGTCCGATGGCGCGAGGTAGAGGAAGGCAAGGGTTAGACCGTGAATTTCGGAGGGGATCACATATTTATAGGTAGAGGGAGCTACGAGAGTCCAAATGAGGTGTGGTTTTTGGCCACGCGATCGTGATCAAACGCTCTAGATGATGGAACAGGTTTAGGTGGGTTTTGGGACACTTTGGAGGGGTGTTGGGCTGCAACACACACGAGGCCTTTTCGGTCCCTCGATTAACCGTTAGAGTATCAAACGAAGTCCAAATGGCACGAAACTTGACAGGCGGTCTACCGGTAGTAAACCAAGGCTGCAAGACAAGTCTCGGTCCAATCCAAAAACGTTTAACACCCGCACACGAAAAGAGGTAGAAAGGGACACCGAGTGACATAGGCGCGCCGGATTGCAAAACGGACAACGGGGAAAATGCTCGGATGCATGGGACGAACATGTATGCAAATGCAATGCACATGATGACATGATATGAGATGCATGAAACGCAAGCAATGACAAGGAAACAATAGCGAATAACTGGAAGACACCTGGCACATCGGTCTCGGGGTGTTACAGCCGGCCAATTAACTGGCTGTCATGTTTTGGGCCAAATGCCGGCCCATATTTGATTTGGTCCATTAATGGCCTGCCATGCTCCGGGCATAATAGTGGCCCATATGAGATCCGACCCGTTAAAAGCCTACCATGTTCTGGGCCAAATTATGGCCCAGATCAGGTCCGGCCCTTTAAGAGGCTTTGGGCTCAATTATGGCCCATATCAGACTCGGCCCGTCAACTGAACACTATACTTTTGGGCCCACTTGCTAAAGGCCCACTTAGTAATTCGGCCTGATATTAGTTTTGGCCTGTTAAGGGCCCGTTTAACATTTCGGCCCTATATTAATTTTGGCCTGTTAAAATCCCGTCATATAGTTGGGCCTAACTACGGCCCGGTTTGCATCCGGCCTGCTCGCAGCCGATATCTGATTGGGCCAAACAAGGACCGAGACAATTTTGGCCTGTTAAAAGATCGTGATTTGGTTCGCACAATCATGGGCCGGGGTTCATTTCGGGCAGCTACTGGCCCGTGAGCTGTTCGGCACGTTTTAGGCCCAACCTACATCGTGATTGCATGACGGCCCGATTATGTACCGTAATTTTACGGTTTGGCCGGTTTACTGCGAAGACAGGATATGTATACAGTAAAATAACTGCAGCATCGTGAATAAGAAAAAAACCTAGACTATACAATAAAGTAATTACGGCATATTACATCCACTGGGCATCAAAGTTCGCCACTATGATTAGAAAGCACAAGCAGACAGCAGATTACATACACTGGGCATTAAAGATCGCCACCAGTGCAAATAAACACGCCGACAAAATAATATACAAAACCGACAGCACTTCAATAGAGTTCAAGAAAGGTTAGCCCTGCTGGGGAGCTGCAGCGCAAGCAGCTGAGCAAGATGATGAGACTGCGCTTGTTCAACACTTATATCTTCCTCACTCTAAAAGATAAACAAGCAGACAGATGACAGGTTTTGCACATAAAAGTATCAGTGCTGACAATTCATCACATTTCTTACTGACGAATAAAGTGACACAGTTTAAAATTGCATTAACACAATATGGTATTGTTCAGGTCAAGACATGGCAGGAAATGACATTGTGAAGGAGTTGGCAGCTTCACGACACCACTGGATTACATATCAAGAACTCATAAGTATCAATGGTTAGTGTGCTGTCAATTTATACCATTTCAGATTGGCAAATAAAGAGACGGTTTAAATAATAGTAGAATGATATGACATTGTTCATAGTTAAGACATTGCAGAATATGACATTGTGCTGTAGTGGGTAGGTTCACCACACCACTGGATTACGGATGAAGAATAGAAGCATACATGCAGTGCAACAGAAGATCACTTGCTCTGTATAGTTTAATTTACATGGTATGAAAAAGGAACTTGGTTGTACAACTGAAAACTTAAATTGAGAAAGGACAAACTTTTGTTTATGAACTACATAATAAACTTTAAACGAGCAATTTGATGCAAATACAAAAAATAAACAGCTGTTGCAGTCATGCCTAACCAAATATATACAACAAAGTTTGAAGGCTTGAGATGGACAAACTTACATTATTGGTGAAGACATGCGCTATAAAGGCCTTGTCCATGCTGATGGGGGGGGGCAATTCAAGAAATTTACCACAGAATCTTCTTCAAAAGCGTTGCCTTTATTCTACATTTTGTTAAGAGTAATATAGATGTGATAATATACGAAAAAATGGAGAATATTTAAGATAAGATGAAGAGTGATGCTACATAACCAAGTAGCTATAAATGTAAGTGCAGCGATACAGGCAAAAGGTATAGCCAAGAGCAATGCACAGCTAAACTTCTTCAGTACCAACCTTATGGTAAGAGTAAATATAGATCTGATGTGTAGAAAATGGAGGGCAAAGGAAAATAAGCTGCAGAGTGATGGTACATGAACAACTACCTGTCATTATAAGTACACTGATAAAGGACAGCATGTACTTACAAGAACAATGCAGAGCTAAAAAAATGGCATTGGATATATTCTACACTAATATAACCATTCATACAGATCAGATAATTTGGAGCGAACAATTGATAAGCAAGCTGTCATGCATACTCCTGTCACATAATGAACCAGGTATGTATGCAAGTACAGTGATACAGGACAACAGGTACTAACAAGAGCAAAGCAGTGGGCAACATATTTGCGATATCCTGTCATTCTTGTCAAACCGGAATTCTTCTTTGAGCAGATTTCCTGCAAAAAAGATCCGTAAGGCACATGCGGAAAAGTAGAAGTTCAAATTGTCATGCGATTTCATAGACAGTAACTCATCCTGGGAACGAGACCGGTGCATAACAAGGTTTTTCCATTCAATGTCTTCTAAATTTAGCACATGAGACTTCACCGGAAATTCGTTTATAGACTTGCCATCGAAGTGTGATTTCCTCAGGTAACACTGGTACTGCTGCAATGCTTCCTTGAAAAGCACAAGCAAGCTTTGCTCGTCATGACTATCCAGATTGACCCTCTCCTAGTTACAACAATGTAATGTAAATCATTGATGTGTTCAATCAGCAGAAAACAGGAAAATAATAACCATGAATAATAGCACTTACCCGTAAGTTGGACAGGAATATGTGAAAATGGTGTTTGTCTTCACAATAATCTTCCCATGATGGGAATATATGCACGTAATCCCTAACAACATTAAAAGCATTGTCTTTTAAACTGGGAATAAATGGAATGGGGTGCCAATCTGTAGGAATTGGCCATCTCTGCAGTTGGGATAGGTCTTCGGCCGGTGGACTTGTAACATCCCAAATTTTCAATTTGGAATGTTATACATAGTCATCCATGCATATCATATTTTATTCGCATTTCGTCCCGCGATCCTCAAAATCCTAAGCAACTCAAGGACTTTCGGAGAGAGTTGGGGATTTCCCGGTTTTCAAATTTGATCTTTATCAAATTATGAAACGAGGATTTTTGGTTTTAATTATTTTCTCTCCAAAAATATTTCATACAAAAATATATGAGAGGAGATAATATGACTTCTCCAAGATAATTGAAATATTGGAGGAAAAATATTAAAATCAAATATTTGTTTTATTTGGATTTTATTGCAATTTTGTTTGCATTAGAAAAATTGCATGTTTTTCAAAATTGCATTTTAGGGCCAAGAAAATGTTCATCTCGTTCTAAATATTTTATTTAGACGGTGAAAATTTATTTTGGCATTTTTAGATTTTTATTTATTTTTCTAGGATTTTATTTCAGTCGGCGAAATTATTTTTTTTTTAAAAAGGGTTCCCGCACCCGACTGGGCCTAAGGCCCAGCCGAGCCAGGCCGCCGCCCCCTTCCCCGCGCGCGCCGCCGCCGCCGACTCGGACTAGGAGTCCGAGCGGGACACCTATCCGCCGCCGCGCCTTGCCCCCTCCTCCAAGCCGCCCCGCCCCGCCCTTTATATACCACCGCCCCGCCGCCCCAACACACCACCACACCACCGCCGCCCGCGCCACCAAGCCCCGCCGCCCGCGCCGCCTAGCCGCCGCCACCGCCGCCACCCCGCAAGCCGCCGCCCCGCCGCTGCCCCGCCTCGCCAGACCTCTCGCCGGAGGTAGCCGCCGCGCCCCGCCACCGGTTTTTTTATAAAGACCGTTCGTTTTTTTAGAAACCCTAGATCTGTTTTTTTCGGATTCGCCGGTTTTTCTTGGTTCTTCTAGTTAGCGGACATTCGTCCGAACGTTCATTTTAACGAACGATTCTTCGCCCGTTAGATACATCTAACGAACGCTCGTTCGTTAGTCTGTTCGTCAGTTTTCTTTTATCGGATTTATTCCGCGATTTTCTCTGATCGTGATTTCTGATCCGATCTTAGTTTATGTGTATCTTTTCGCTTGTTAGTCGGAATCACGCGATTCAAGAGCCTAGAGTTTCGTCTCGAAACACTCTTTCCGTTTAACCAACTCAAACAAGTTTTCTCTACTATAAAATTTGACCTAGTTTCAGATCAGTAAACGAAGCTTCTTTCTTTCGCCGTTTGAGTTTCGTTGCTCCGTTTGATTTGATTCTTTTTGCGAACCGGAGTTCTTAATTTGAACTTTCTGGACAACTTCTTTTATTTGAGTTTTCCTTGTGCATCTTTGCTTGTTGCTTATGTATGTTATTGTTTGCTTGCGATAGAACACCCGGAATGTGAAGCGTGCTACTATGAGTCCCTAGGTTTCGCAGATCGTCAGCAAGGCAAGTAACACTTTGATCATACCCCTTTTATCACCCAGTTTTTATGCATTAGTTCCAATCCTCAAACATTGCATGGTTAGGATGTCATTAACTTGTGGGTTGGGAAGTAGTTGATGAGGTAGAACCTATTGCCCTGTTACATTCAAACCTTGGGAGTTACTCTACGCGTTGCTTATATACTATGCTATGCTCGTAGACGTGGTTTGGGTTTGAGTGAAATACATGACAGATGTGAGCTTGTTAATTAATGATTCAACTTAAGGTGGCAACTTAATCAAACAACTTGGTGGATTGAGGCACCTGGAGTACCCAGTGTTGCCTGTATTTTTGGAAATCCCGGAGTACCCGTGTACTCTTCCTATGGACCGCCACCCAGGCTCAAAGGGAACGGAGATGATTCATGCTAGAAACTTCCGTGTGCAGCCACAAGCTATTATGGGCTCTAGCATAGTTGAGTAAGTTACGTGAAGCTCTCGAAGAGGTGGATCAGCAGGTAGTGGGTTGTAGGTTTGGTATGGTCTGCCCGGAGTAGAGAGTTAATGTTTCTGAAAGACTGTGTCTCGGTCATCCGTTTCTCAAACACCCTGTAGTGCGAGAAATCCAATGGAGGAGATCGAGTCTTGTGGGGAAAAGTGCGCAAACCTCTGCAGAGTGTACAATCTAATCATGGTTAGCCGTGTCCCCGGTTATGGACAATTCTTGAGTATCTAGTACTTGGGTTATCAAAAGTATCTCATCATGTTTAACTAGTATTGTTGGGTTGTTAATCACTTTAATTGGGATTGAGTTGGAGGAAACTTCTCAATGATGTTTCAACTACCATGATAGTTAAATTAAAATCTATTCCTTTGTTGTAGGGAAAAATTGGCTTTTCGCAAAACGATAACCATAGAGCTTTCCACCAGCCAAATATGCATGTAGTGATAGCATTATTCTGTTCTTGCTCTACTGTGTTACCTTGCCAGCATATTCCATGTGCTGGCCCGTTTTCGGGCTGCAACGTATTATGTTGCAGACTTTTCAGAGGAGGAGTAAGGTTCGTTAGGTCATTGCCGTGCAGCTCAGCTATGCCGTTGGAGTTGATGGACTCACTTTATCTTCCAAGCCTTCCGTTGTTATCGTATTAGATGGCCTTAAGCCATATTATTGTAATAAGTTCTCTCTTGAGACGTTCGATGTAATAAGTGTGTGATTGCTACTCTATTATAAATCCTTTGAGTACTGTGTGTGTCAGCGTTACCGATCCAGGGATGACACTGAAGCACAGAGACTTGACCATCTGAGGTCGGGTCGCTACAGGACTTGTTGTACTTTTTGCTGGAGTGGGATTTTTCTGTGGTACAGCTGGTGCTATGGCAAATGAAATCGGTATACCTTTTGCTGGAGTGCAGGTCCTGTGTGGTGGGGCTAGTGGTGTGGCCAGTGAAGTATGGGTATAGTCTGCAGGACTCGGTCCTACGTTTTGTGTCACTGGTTGTACAGCCAATATAAGTGGGGTGATGTCTGATTTCTCCGGCACCAGGTGCTCCTTCAGGTTCGGCAATCACCCTCTTCCTTTTTGATGTCTGATGCATAAGAACATCATTTGAGTGGAAAAACATGGTATGATGACAGATGGAATATGTATTGATAATGGATGGGCATGGCATCTCGCCATATATGATGAGTAAACTAAGCAGATGGCGGTGCAACCAAGTAGAATAAATGCAAGACACATATGCAAGATACCTGCAATCAATAAAACATTGCCAAATTAGAACGGGCACCTTGATGGGTGAACAGGACATGCCATCTGCCTTTGACTCCTCGAGGTTAGAATAGTCATTAGGATCATATTCTGAACAAGAATCAACAGGTGGGGAGCATATGAGTTTCATTGCATCCAGAATGGCACTCAATGCCTTGGTGCCAATTTTGTAAGTCATTGTAGTGTTTAGCTTCAAGAGTGGACTGCTGCTGCTAGTGCGACACAAAGCAGCTACACAGATCATAGTGTAGATATAACGGGAAAACCTTAAGCATCAGAGTAAAATCAGCAAAGTGGAACTTGCTGGAATATATGTGCTAGTATTGTCGGTACGGCTAGAAAGGCTTCGGATACCAACTCTCTTCAAGTGAAGGTGCGGTACTGTTAATATCAGTGTAACTCTCAAAGGCAACACAGCTCCCCGAATTTCCTTGCTATTCTTATAGGATTCAAGTGGGCAGGCCACTACAAATCCTATTCCTATGTTTACAAGATCCTACGAATCAAAGAGGCTCAAAGTGTCCATCACAACCGACCGTATAGACCTCTACACTGCAAATGTCCCTGCTCATCTTCAGTACAAGGAACATACTGTACTACTATCATACTCCCTCCGTTCCAAAATATAAGTCTTGGTAGAGATTTCCACTATGGATCACATACAGATGTATCCAGATACATTTTAGAGTGTAGATTCACTCATTTTGCTCCATATGTAGTCCATGGTGGAATCTATACAAAGACTTCTATTTAGGAACGGAGAGAGTACATATTAAAGAAGAACGGAAGAGGAACATGGTAAAGAAGAGCAAGCAGATTTTGGATAATAAAATGTTGGTTGCGCAGTGCCCACACATGATGAACCAGAGCGCATTAAGAATGCAACTCCCAGCTGTCTCTCGACCATTTCAGGTGGTTGGATGAAGATCCCATGTCTCCTAACCCTTCTTCTTCCTCGTCTCCGATTCTTCCCATACAGAACACCGCACGGGCCGCCGGCCGGACCATCGGCCCCCACCGCCTGTGTTCCTCAGCCACCCCCACCCCACCCCCGCCCCAACCCCCACCCGCGTCGAGTTTTCTTCGTTCGGCGAGGCCCCACAACCACCCGAGCCCCTTCTATTGCACCGGCGAACTCCGGCGAGCTCTGAAAAATCGACTGACCCAATTTTGAAATTTAGTCTACTATGATTTAACTAGTGTGGAATATAGAAGGGGAAAACCATAAGCATTGGGAGTATAGTGTTGAGCGTGCCATGGCGGATCTGAAGGTGCAAACCGAACAAAGGCAACTTCACAACCAAGACAAGAAATCAGAGTAAAGCAGTGGCGATCTATTTTCTTGCTACGATAAATAAGTTGAGCAGATAAGAAAGAGTACCGCCTCTGGTGCGGCGCCGTGTACGCATCTGCTGAGAATTTGATGGTGCTGCGGTAGCGATGGCTGTTGGTGGTGTGGAAGCAGATCTAGGAGGGTAGACGGTGGCGGCGGGGCGCGGTGGACGAGACGGTCGTAGGAGCGGCGCCGGCAAGGTGGACGACGGCGGGGATGAAGCGAGAGGGCGGGATGCAAGGATCCCGGTCCTAAGCCGTGGATGAGAGAGGTCGATCTCTTGTAATGGACGGCGTTGTCGGGGTATCAGCTCCGGCATGGTGGAGGAGGACGGCGGTGGATGGGGTGGCGGACGGCAGCGGACGGAGGAGGGTGGGGTGGAGAGGGTGTTTTGGCGCCCATGGAGTACGAATGGGGAAAAGGGAGGTAGAGAGGAAGGGGGAACCATGTATTCAGGGCGCGCTTGTCTCAAATGCGAGGAAATTTACAAACTTAGCCCCCATTTCAAATTCCTACTACATCACAGCAACATTAGTCGGTTGGGAATAGGACGGTAATCTCGCATACACCGAATATTTGCCGACAAGAGTTTGTTTTTGGCGCCCACTGTGTATGAATATGAATCGGGGAGGGAGTCGATTTCGGCCAAGGACACACTGTGTTTTGGCGCCCACCGTGTATGAATTCAGGTGAGAGGCGGTTACGTCACGTTTGGGTGAAATTACAAACCTACCCCTATCCAAACCTATAGAAATCCAGCAGATAGGCTTTGCGTGGCAGGGATAGGCAGTAGTGATTTCCATCTAGCAGATTTTGGTTTCGGGCGGTTACTGCGACTTTCCCCGCTTCGTTCAAATTTTGCAGAGTGCACGTTTACCGAGCCAACTCAATTCGAATCCCGTTTGTATTCTATTTTTTTCGGGCAGGATCCATTTTCAATTGGAATTACATTCTATATACATCATTTTTTATATATACTTTCAAAAGCACAACAAAGAATTCTGCTCCTTTATATGTATAATATTATTTACAAATACAACGATCTCAAAATCTTAAGATTGAATTCGAAAAAATTTAACCAAATTATGTTCTACTAAAATGTATGGATCAGTAATATCTACATATTAAATAACATAGACGTGCGTGAATTCATATGAGTAGGCATGTTTGATAGATCAATTTTGGTTCGAGTATGGATTACATGTATCATCATCTCGAATTCAAATATTTGAATCCCTTTTTTGTTCACACCTTTCACGCCCATCTCTCTCGCATGCATGCTCCTTCAGGTAGCTATCACTCTCTTTTCTCCAGCTCACTCGCACGCTTACTTCATGTTCCTATCCTCGCAAACATGGTCTCTCGACGTCTCCCTTGAGAAGTGTCACTGTTGGGGATCGTAGCAGAAATTTAAAATTTTCTACGCATCACCAAGATCAATCTATGGAGTAATCTAGCAACGAGGGGAAGGAGAGTGCATCTACATACCCTAGTAGATCGCTAAGCGGAAGTGTTGCAAGAACGCGGATGAAGGAGTCGTACTCGCAGTGATTCAGATCGCGGTTGATTCCGATCTAAGCGTCGAACAACGGCGCCTCCGCGTTCAACACACGTGCAGCCCGGTGACGTCTCCTACGCCTTGATCCAGCAAAGGGAGAAGGAGAGGTTGGGGAAGACTCCGTCCAGCAGCAGCACGATGGCGTGGTGGTGGAGGAGGAGCGCAGAACTCCAGCAGGGCTTCGCCAAGCCCTACGAGAGACGGGGAGGGAGAGAGGTAGGGCTGCGCCAACAGGGAAAGAACTTCATGTGTTGGGCTGCCCCTTTGCCTCCACTATATATAGGGGGAGATGGAGGGCTGCACCCCCACCTAGGGTTCCCACCCCAAGGGGTGCGGCAGCCCTAGATCCCATCTAGGGTGGCGGCCACAAGGGGGAGAGGGGGAGGCGCACCTGGGGTGGGCCTTAGGGCCCATCTGCCCTAGGGTTTGCCACCTCCCCTATAGGAGGCGCCTTGGGCCTTGGTGGGAGGTGCCCCAGCCCACCTAGGGGCTGGTCCCTTCCCACTATTGGCCCATGTAGGCCTCCGGGGCCCGTGGCCCCTCCCGGTGGACCCCCGGACACCTCCGGTGGTCCTGGTACACTACCGGTGATGCCCGGAACACTTCCGGTGGCCAAAACCATACTTACTATATATCAATCTTTACCTCCGGACCATTCCGGAACTCCTCGTGACGTCCGGGATCTCGTCCGGGACTCCGAACAACATTCGGTAACCGCGTACATACTTTCCCTATAACCCTAGCGTCATCGAACCATAAGTGTGTAGACCCTACGGGCTCAGGAGTATGCAGACATGGCCGAGACAACTCTCCGGTCAATAACCAACAGCGGGATCTGGATACCCATGTTGGTTCCCACATGCTCCACGATGATCTCATCGGATGAACCACGATGTCAAGGATTCAATCAATCCCGTATACAATTCCCTTTGTCTATCGGTACGATACTTGCCCGAGATTCGATCGTCGGTATCCCGATACCTTGTTCAATCTCGTTACCGGCAAGTCTCTTTACTCGTTCCGTAACACATCATCCCGTGATCAACTCCTTGATCACATTGTGCACATTATGATGATGTCCTACCGAGTGGGCCCAGAGATACCTCTCCGTTTACACGGAGTGACAAATCCCAGTCTCGACTCGTGCCAACCCAACAGACACTTTCAGAGATACCCATAGTGTACCTTTATAGCCACCCAGTTACGTTCTAACGTTTGCCACACCCAAAGCACTCCTACGGTATCCGGGAGTTGCACAATCTCATGGTCTAAGGAAATGATACTTGACATTAGAAAAGCTTTAGCATACGAACTACACGATCTTTGTGCTAGGCTTAGGAATGGGTCTTGTCCATCACATCATTCTCCTAATGATGTGATCCTGTTATCAACAACATCCAATGTCCGTGGTTAGGAAACCATAACCATTTATTGATCAACGAGCTAGTCAACTAGAGGCTTACTAGGGACATGGTGTTGTCTATGTATCCACACATGTATCTGAGTTTCCTATCAATACAATTCTACCATGGATAATAAACGATTATCATGAACAATGAAATATGATATAATAATAACTAATTTATTATTGCCTCTAGGGCATATTTCCAATAGTCTCCCACTTGCAATAGAGTCAATAATCTAGTTCACATCGCCATGTGATTAACACTCACAGGTCACATCGCCATGTGACCAACATCCAAGAGTCTACTAGACTCAATGATCTAGTTCACATCACTATGTGATTAACACTCAGAGAGTTCTGGGTTTGATCATGTTATGCTTGTGAGAGAGGTTGTAGTCAACGGGTCTTGCCATATTCGGATCCCTATGTATTTCGCAAAACTTTATGTCATATCGTAGATGCTGCTACCACGTTCCACTTGGAGCTATTCCAAATTGTTGCTCCATTATACATATCCGGTATCTCTACTCAGAGCTATTCGGATAGGCGTTAAGCTTGCATCGACGTAACTCTTTACGTCGAACTCTTTATCATCTCCATAACCGAGAAACATTTCCTTATTCCTCTAAGGATAATTTCGACCTCTATCTGGTGATCCACTCCTAGATCACCTTTGTACCCTCTTACCAGACATGTGGCAAGGCACACATCAGGTGCGGTACTTCAGCATGGCATGCCGTATAGAGCCTATGAAAAAAGCATAGGGGACGACCTTCGTCCTTCCTCTTTCTTCTATCGTGGTCAAGCTTTGAGTCTTACTCAACTTCACACCTTACAACTCAGGTAAGAACCCCTTCTTTAACTGATCTATTTTGAACTCCTTCAAAAACATGTCAAGGTGTGCGTTCTTTGAAAGTATCATCAGGCGTTTTGATCTATCTCTATAGATCTTGATGCCCAATATGTAAGCAGCTTTATCCAGGTCTTCCTTTGAAAAACACTCTTCAAACAACCGTTTATGCTTTCCAGAAATTCTACATTATTTCGGATCAACAATACGTCATCCACATATACTTATCAGAAATGTTGTAGTGCTCCCACTCACTTTCTTGTAAATACAAGTTTCTAGCAAACATTGTACAAACCTAAAAGCTTTGATCACTCCATCAAAGCATATATTCCGACTCCGAGATGCTTGCTCTAGTCCATAGAAGGATTGCTGGAGCCAGCATACCTTTTAGCATCCTTAGGATCGACAAAACCTTTTATTGTATCACATACAACTTTTTCTTACGAAAACTGGTAAGAAAACTTGTTTTGACATCCATCTGTCAGATTTCATAATCGAAAAATACAGCTAATGCTAACATGATTCCGACGGACTTAAGCATCGCTACGGGTGAGAAATTCTCATCGTAGTCAACTCCTTGAACTTGTGAAAAGACTCTTTCCCACAAGTCGAGCTTCATAGACGGTAACATTACCGCCCACGTCTGTCTTCTTCTTAAAGATCCATTTATTCTCAATAGCTTGCAGATCATCGGGCAAGTCCACCAAAGTCCATACTTTGTTCTAATACATGGATCCTATCTCAAATTTCATGGCTTCTAACCATTTGTCGGAATACGGGCCCACCATCGCTTCTCCATAGCTCGTAGGTTCATTGTTGTCTAACAACATGATATCTAAGACAGGATTACCGTACCACTCAGGAGTAGTACATATCCTTGTCGACCTACAAGGTTCGATAGCAACTTGATCTGAAGCTTCATGATCACTATCATTAACTTCCTATTCAACAGACGTAGGTTCCACAGAAAACATCTTTCTGTGTTGCATCACTCTCTGGTTGAAGTAAAGTTTCGACAACCTCATCAAGTTCTATCTTCCACCCACTCAATTCTTTCGAGAGAAACTCCTTCTCGAGAAAGGACCCGTTCTTAGCGACAAACAATTTGCCCTCGGATCTGAAATAGAAGGTATACCCAACTGTCACCTTTGGGTATCCTATGAAGATGTGTTTGTCCGCTTTGGGTTCGAGCTTCTTCGGCGGAAGCCTTAAGCATCGCAGCCCCAAACATTAAGAAACGACAACTTTGGTTTCTTGCCAAACCATATTCTTACGACATCGTCTCAGCGGACTTAGATGGCGTCCTATCTAAAGTGAATGCAGCTATCTCTAACGCATAACCTCAAAATGAAAACGGTAGATCGGTAAGAGACATCATAGATCGCACCATATCTCATAAGGTTCGATTATGACGTCTGGACACACCATTACAATTGTGGTGTTCCAGGTGGCTTCAACTGTGAAACAATTCCACAATATCTTAAGTGATTGCCAAACTCATAACTCAGAAATTCTCATCGATCAGATCGTAGGAGTTTGATCTTCTTCTTATGATGGTTCTTAACTTCACTCTGAAACCGCTTGAACTTTTTCAAATGTTTCAGACTTGTGCTTCATTATGTAAATATACCTATATCTACTCAAATCGTCGGTGAAGATGAGAAAATAGCGATATCCACCGCACGCTTCAATTCTCATTGGATCACACGCATCAGCATGTATGATTTCCAACAAGTCACTTGCCCGTTTCATTGTACCTGAAGACGGGGTCTTAGTCATCCTGCCCATGAGGCATGGCTCGCATGTGTCAAGTGATTCAAAATCAAGTGACTCCAAACATCCATCAACATGGAGTTTCTTCATGCATCTTACGCCAATATGACCTAAGCGGCAGTGCCACAAGAAAGTGGTACTATCATTATTAACTCTACATCTTTTGGCGTGAACATGTGTATTACCACGACCGAGATTCAATGAACCATTCACATAGGGTGCATTACCATGAAAGGTATTATTCATGTAAACAGAATAACCATTATTCTCTAACCTAAATGAATAACTGTATTGCAATGAACATGATCTAATCATATTCATACTTAATGTAGACACCTGATAACATTTATCTACGTTCAATATTAATCCCAAAGGCAGATGGAGCGTGCGATGGTGATCTTATCAACTTTGGAAACACTTCCAACACATATCGTCACCTCGCCCTTAGCCAGTCTCTGTTTAGTCCATAGCTTTTGCTTCAAGTCACCAATAATAGCAACTGAACCGGTATCCAATACCCAGGTGCTACCAGGAGTACTAGTAAGGTACACATTAATAACACGTATATACTTTGTTGAAGTTGCCAGCCTTCTTATCTACCATGCATTTGGGGTAATTCCGCTACCAGTGACTGTTCCCCTTACAATAGAAGCACTTAGTCTCGGGTTCGGGTTCAACCTTGGGTTCCTTCACTGGAGCGACAACTGATTTGCCATCCATGAAGTTTCCCTTCTGGCCCTTGCCCTTCTTGAAACCAGTGGTCTTGTCAAACCATCAACACTTGATGCTCCTTCTTGATTTCTACCTTTTGCAATCTTAAGCATCGCGAACAGCTCCGGGATCAACTCCATCCCTTGCATGTCATAGTTCATCATGAAGATCTATTAGCTTAGTGATAGTGGCTAGAGAACTCTATCAATCACTATCTTATCTGGGAGTTTAACTCCCACTTGATTTAAGTAATTGTAGCACCCAGACATTCTGAGCACATGCTCACTAGCTGAGCTATTCTCCTCCATCTTGTTGGCAAAAGAACTTGTCGGAGGTCTCATACCTCTCAACACGGGCATGAGCCTGAAATCCCCATTTCAGCTCTTGGAACATCTCATATGTCTTATGGCATTCAAAACGTCATTGGAATCCCGATTCTAAGCCGTAAAGTATGGTGCACTAAACTATCAAGTAGTCATCAGGATGTGTCTGTCAGGTGTTCACAACATCCACAGACGATGTTGTAGGGGTTTGCACATCGAGCGGTGCATCAAAGACGTAACCCTTCTGTGTAGCAGTGAGGAAACTCCTCGGACTATGGACCCAGTCCACATTATTGCTTACAATACCTTTCAACTTGGTTTTTCTCTAGGAACGTATTGAAACAGGGAGCTACAATGTGAGCTATTTATCTACAACATATTTGCAAAGACAATTTAGACTATGTTCATGATAATTAAGTTCATCTAATCAAATTATTTAATGAACTCCCACTTAGATAGACATCCCTCTAGTCATCTAAGTGAAACATGATCCGAGTTAACTAGGTCGTGTCCGATCATCACGTGAGACGGACTAGTCAACATCAGTGAACATCTTCATGTTGATCGTATCTTCTATACGACTCATGCTCGACCTTTCGGTCTTCCGTGTTCCGAGGCCATGTCTGTACATGCTAGGCTCATCAAATCAACCTAAGTGTTTCGCATGTGTTCCGAGGCCATGTCTGTACATTCTAGGCTCGTCAACACCCATTGTATTCGAACGTTAGAATCTATCACACCCGATCATTACGTGGTGCTTCGAAACAACGAACCTTCGCAACGGTGCACAGTTAGGGGGAACACTTTTCTTGAAATTTTAGTGAGGGGTCATATTATTTAAGCTACCGTCGTTCTAAGCAAATAAGATGTAAAACATGATAAACATCACATGCAATCAAATAGTGACATGATATGGCCAATATCATTTTGCTCCTTTTGATCTCCATCTTCGGGGCTCCATGATCATCGTTGTCACCGGCATGACAACATGATCTCCATCATCATGATCTCCATCATCGTGTCTTCTTGAAGTTGTCTCGTCATCTATTACTTCTACTACTATGGCTAACGCTTTAGAAATAAAGTAAAGTAATTACATGACGTTTATGTTGACACGCAGGTCATAAATAAATTAAGACAACTCCTATGGCTCCTGCCAGTTGTCATACTCATCGACATGCAAGTCGTGATTCCTATTACAAGAACATGATCAATCTCATACATCACATATATCATTCATCACATCCTTTTGGCCATATCACATCACAAGGCATATGCTACAAAAACAAGTTAGACGTCCTCTAATTGTTGTTGCATGTTTTTACGTGGCTGCTATAGGTTTCTAGCAAGAACGTTTCTTACCTACGCGAAAACCACAACATGATATGCCAATTTCTATTTACCCTTCATAAGGACCCTTTTCATCGAATCTGATCCGACTAAAGTGGGAGAGACAGACACCCGCTAGCCACCTTACGCAACTAGTGCATGCCAGTCGGTGGAACCAGTCTCACGTAAGCGTACGTGTAAGGTCGGTCCGGGCCGCTTCATCCCACGATGCCGCCGAATCAAGATAAGACTAGTAACGGCAAGTAAATTGACAATATCGATGTCCACAACTGCTTTGCGTTCTACTTGTGCATAGAAACTACGCATAGACCTAGCTCATGATGCCACTGTTGGGGATCGTAGCAGAAATTTAAAATTTTCTACGCATCACCAAGATCAATCTATGGAGTAATCTAGCAACGAGGGGAAGGAGAGTGCATCTACATACCCTTGTAGATCGCTAAGCGGAAGCGTTGCAAGAACGCGGATGAAGGAGTCGTACTCGCAGCGATTCAGATCACGGTTGATTCCGATCTAAGCGCCGAACAACGGCGCCTCCGCGTTCAACACACGTGCAGCCCGGTGACGTCTCCTATGCCTTGATCCAGCAAAGGGAGAAGGAGAGGTTGGGGAAGACTCCGTCCAGCAGCAACACGACGGCGTGGTGGTGGTGGAGGAGCGCGGAACTCCAGCAGGGCTTCGCCAAGCACTACGAGAGACGAGGAGGGAGAGAGGTAGGGCTGCGCCAACAGGGAAAGAACTTCATGTGTTGGGCTGCCCCTTTGCCTCCACTATATATAGGGGGAGAGGGAGGGCTGCGCCCCGACCTAGGGTTCCCACCCCAAGGGGTGCGGCAGCCCTAGATCCCATCTAGGGTGGTGGCCACAAGGGGGAGAGGGGGAGGCGCACCTGGGGTGGGCCTTAGGGCCCATCCGCCCTAGGGTTTGCCCCCCTCCCCTCTAGGAGGCGCCTTGGGCCTTGGTGGGAGGCGCCCCAGCCCACCTAAGGGCTGGTCCCTTCCCACTATTGGCCCATGTAGGCCTCCGGGGCCCGTGGCCCCTCTCGGTGGACCCCCGGACCCCTCCGGTGGTCCAGGTACACTACCGGTGATGCCCGGAACACTCCCGGTGGCCAAAACCATACTTCCTATATATCAATGTTTACCTCCGGACCATTCCGGAACTCCTCGTGACATCTGGGATCTCATCCGGGACTCCGAACAACATTCGGTAACCGCGTACATACTTTCCCTATAACCCTAGCGTCATCGAACCTTAAGTGTGTAGACCCTACGGGCTCGGGAGTCATGCAAACATGGTCGAGACAACTCTCCGGTCAATAACCAACAGCGGGATCTGGATACCCATGTTGGTTCCCACATGCTCCACGATGATCTCATCGGATGAACCACGATGTCAAGGATTCAATCAATCCCGTATACAATTCCCTTTGTCTATCGGTACGATACTTGCCCGAGATTCGATCGTCGGTATCCCGATACCTTGTTCAATCTCGTTACCGGCAAGTCTCTTTACTCGTTCCGTAACACATCATCCCGTGATCAACTCCTTGATTACATTGTGCACATTATGATGATGTCCTACCGAGTGGGCCCAGAGATACCTCTCCTTTTACACGGAGTGACAAATCCCACTCTGGATTCGTGCCAACCCAACAGACACTTTCGGAGATACCCGTAGTGTACCTTTATAGCCACCCAGTTACGTTGTGACGTTTGGCACACCCAAAGCACTCCTACGGTATCCGGGAGTTACACAATCTCATGGTCTAAGGAAATGATACTTGACATTAGAAAAGCTTTAGCATACGAACTACACGATCTTTGTGCTAGGCTTAGGATTGGGTCTTGTCCATCACATCATTCTCCTAATGATGTGATCCCGTTATCAACGACATCCAATGTCCATGGTTCGGAACCGTAACCATTTATTGATCAACGAGCTAGTCAACTAGAGGCTTACTAGGGACATGGTGTTGTCTATGTATCCACACATGTATCTGAGTTTCCTATCAATACAATTCTAGCATGGATAATAAACAATTATCATGAACAATGAAATATGATATAATAATAACTAATTTATTATTGCCTCTAGGGCATATTTCCAATTGTCACACTCTCCCTATCATTATACATTACACGGTTTTCATTATCTCTCACGTCTCTACTATTCTCTGGTATCACTCGGTACCTAAGCTTTCTTTTTCACCGCCACACACACAGTCTCCACTCGTCTTTCACTTTGTCTTCCTCTCTTTGGGATTCTCTCACACACCCTATATGTCTCTACATATGACTCATACCACTAAAATTACTCGCTCTCTCCTATAGACACAACATTTGTTGCAGTCTCCTTTTCGTCTCCATCCCAGACTGACATTATTCATTTGTTTACCGATCAGACAACCCCGAGTACCGCCTCCTCTCTCTCTCACACAGACACACACACAACTCCTGCTTCCACTCCCCTTCCCGACTACCGTCTCTCTCACACACACACACAAAACTCTCTCTTTCGCACCCCGACTCGTATTTCTCTCACAAACATTTATCGACTAGCTAGCCTCTAGATAGGTTTATACACCCGCACACTCGTGCTTCCACCATCGCATACATGTCTCTCTCCCGCTCCTTGTATCTATGTAGATTTTTCTTCCCTTCTTGAGACACGCCCTCTCGATCATGCACACACACACTATCGCCTCATTTTAAGCTGATACCTATCGCACACACACTCCTTGTGTCTTTTTCACACATGCACTTCGTCCTCCTCCACTCTCCCTCTCTCACACACACACATGGGCTTTTTGCAACAAATAGCAAGATGCCCATGCGTTGCACGGAACATCAAGATGCATTTGTATGAGTAGTTTATCTTGTGGGGGAAAAGGATGAACGAGGGAAGGCCTTATTTGCAAATGTGGAGAGGGGTGTGGGTATCTTTTTGCAAAATTGCCATAGTTTCCTTCCTATCCATCAGATATAGATCAGACAGCCTATCTTGCAGGATGGCATGCACACGATCATCACCGACAATGCTTTTTATAAGAGTAGGGATAAAAAATAGAGTTGGTGATGATGGTGGGCCTGCCATCCTGCAATGTAGGTCGTCCGATTTATATCTGACAGATAGGAAGGAAAATATGGCAATTTGCCCGCACTCTTCACCACATTTGCAGATAAGGCCTTCCCTCGTTCATCCTTTTCTCCCACAAGATCTTGATGTTCCGTGCAATGCATGGGCATCTTGCTAGTAAGAGTAGAAATTAGACATATACCACTTCTCGAATCTTGAAACCAACAACATTCCTCCCTTATCTCATCAAAACCGCCAAAGGAATATATTTTGAGTGAAACATAACATATTTTTAGTGATATACGTATTTCAAAACTAGACTTTTTTCTATCAAATCAGTGAATATGTATTAATCTACTTTGATCGTGTGGCAACGCATTGGCACATTGCTAGTAGTTATTATAATTTTTTGGACACCAGACAAACGGTGGCATACATATACGAAGAGAAGAGGCGCACGCACGCAGTCGGCCTCTCGCTGTCTCGCACACATGAGTGTTACGTAAAGGCGACGTTAACAAATAAACCCTAAAACCCTAGGTGCACGATTGCTGCATTCGCAGGTACCAGGTACGTGGTGGAGCACCTTTGTAGGAATAGTCAGCTCGTGTGATAATTTGATCCGTAGCAGTTGATGGTTGGGACCACAGGTGAACGACTTGGAGCGCGGTGGCTCGCCAGTTGCCACAGATCGAGTAGCCATGTTTAAAATATCGTTTTTAGCGGGGTTAAGAGTTCTGATTTTCAATGGCGCGTTATAAGTAGTATGTAGTTTTTAGAATGATTGGTATGGAGCGAAAATGGAATTCATAGTACTACGTACCTCCTTGGCATATGGTTGTATGGTTTTTTTGCGATGGAGGTTGTATGGGTTTATGTTGCGAGATGTTGAACCTGGTAGTTCTAGGGCAAATACTATGGTTTAGATTTAGATGCTGGTTTTCAGTAATGAAAATCGGGTGGGGTAACCCTTCTTTGATTAAAAAAACTACTACCTCCATTCTGGTTTACTAGTCCCCATCGTACTTTGGGTCAAAGTTTGTCCATGAATTTTACTTGTAAAATGTGAATGGAAAACGAGATTTTGTTATACCCAAACAAAAAAGGACTGGAGGGAGTGATTGCTCTGACACAGACGCGACCTCTCATAGCGCAGGCATTGAACCGTTCCCCATACCTGCAGGAAGCCCGTTCGTCTCCAAATCTTTTCCTCTCCATGTGTGGAAACAATATGCCTGCCAAACTCTCCTTCTCCCTCCGGCTGTCCCACCACTCCACCCCGTGTGAAAAAATATGCATGCATGACTCTCCTCCCCCACGCTCGTCCAATCCGTTGTGACCAGCAATATTTCCACCCCTTCACTCCCCCGTAATTTACTCTAACAAATATGCCCACGTAGCTGTTACTTAACTGCAGGTGAATTGGGTCACTGATATATGGGCCCAACAAGGGTCTGGCCCACATGTCAGTGGCGCAACTGGACCTGCAGTTAAGTCAGTGCAGCTCAGTACATATCTTACGTAGGTGTGCCATTGCTCGCTATAAATAGTGCGCCTCCCACGACATCGCTATCTCCTCCCCCTCACATTCACCTTCATCGCTATCTCCTCCCCCTCCCTCTCATGTCGACCACCATGGCATCGCCCCACCCAAGCCCTAGGAGCCCCTCGCTGCACCGTGCGGACGGTCATGCGTCGCCATTCCGTTCCTCGCCGCCACTAGTCGAGGAGGATGCGTCGGTGTTCCGCTCCTCGCCGCTACGCGACGTGTCACCGTTCTGTTCCTCGCTGCCACTAGTCGAGGAGGACGCGTCGGCGTTCCGCTCCTCGCCGCGGCGCGACGCGTCACCGTTCCGTTCCTTGCTGCCACTAGTCAAGGAGGACATGTCGGCGTTCCGCTCCTCGCCACGACGCGTCGAGGTGGATGCGTCGGCGTTCCCAATCTCGCCAGCATGCGCGCCGGAGGACACGTCGGCTCCCCGCTACGAGGAGAACGCCGCGCAGCCCGCCGAGCCCCCCCCCAGCCTTGAGGAGCTTTGGAAAGAAATGGATGTCGCCTTGTGGGAGGCTTTGCCTCCAGTAGAGCGCGCCAAAATAGAGGCGGAGAAGAAGGCCGAGGAAGAGAAGCGCACCGTGGAACAAGCTGCCTGGGAGGCCTATGTCGCCTCCGAGAGAGTGAGGCAATTGGCTCTTTGGCAGAAGGCTCGTGCGAGGGCCGTGAGGGTGGCGGAGGACGCCCGTGCCGACGCCCTGAGTGCAGTCGGGCCCAAGCGCCTCATCTACGCTTGGCGGTACGTGGACCGGGTGCACGCTTCTAGCGAGGAGGAGTACCTGTTGGCGCCGGATCACCACACCGGTGAGAACGCGCTCGCCCGCCGGCAAGCTGCCAATCAGCACCTCGCGAGTTGCGAGGCTGATGAAGAGGCGTTGTGTCGGCGCACTGGGAAACGCCCGCGCACTAGGGCACTCGTGGCGTGCCGCAAGCGCTCCTGCGAGCGCCGTGGCTTTTAGGAGGAGTATAATTTTTGTTTCGTAAGGCGATCTCATTAGTTTTGGGACGCAAATGATAAATCCCGAACATTCAGGAATTTTTAGCGTCCTTAATTAAGTATGTAAAAGGGAAAGTTTGGAAACCTTGTGTATTCGTACGCATTTTGCCAGTACGTGCATATAGCACAAACTTTACTATATACTATCGCACTACACGTCTCTCTCGATATATGCTTGCAGACTGTGCTACTCCCTCCATCCAGGTCAATAAGTCATCTTTGGTTGTGCACCGTGACCAAGAAGGAGGGAAGACTTATACACCTAGATGGAGGGAGTACTACTATTACTTATGTACTCCCTCCGTCCGGGTTTATTAGGCCTCTCAGCATCACAAGCATGCCCCCTTTTATAAGGCCACGCGTTGGAAAGGTGCATGCATGCAACCATTTCATTGGTTGTATTGAAAGCTATTGTTGTTGGTGCCATGGCTGAAAAGTTAATACACTTCATGTGTGCTTTTTCATTGGCTGCATGCATGTGAGAGTGCATTGGGAGTGGAATGGAAGAATTAATGTGAGAAAATTACTATGTGTCTTGGTCTAAGAGAAGTTGTCTTTAGGCCTAATAAACCCGAAGGGAGTACGCGCAAATGCACATTTTAACATTACGATGTAGTTTTGTAAAAGTAGAAAAACAACACTAGTCAAGCTTGTGAAATGATTCGATGCAAAACAAATGCAAAAATGCTCGTTTGATTGTTTACTTTTAGCTTCCTTCTCTGTGGTTATTTCTCTATCGTACTTTGTATGGAGTATCTCACTGGTTGGGAAGGCATGCAAATTCCCAAACCGCTTCCTACACCCTGTATCGAATTTTTTGCCTAACAAGTTGTGCCGTGCAATTGGAATTCCAACTTGAGTACTACTACTAGTAGGAGTACCAAGGGCTAGTTCTTTTAGGCTTATAGATTAGTAATCCCATAACTACTACCTCCATCCTAGTTTATTGGTCCCCATTGTAATCTGTGTCAAATTTTGATCATAAATTTAACTAATGAAATGTTAGTGCATGTCACATGCACTACTCCATCCGTCTAGGTGAGTAAGTCATCTTAGGCTGTGCACCGTGACCAAGGAGGAGGAGAAAACGAGAAACATTAATGTTTATTTGCTAATTAATAGTATTGCATGCAATGAACTAACCACTACATGTCGTGTTTGATATCTCAAGTCATTAAAAGCATGCACACTCTTTATCTCTTATTGGTTGATATGTCAAGAAACAAGAAACGAGGTAGAAGTTAATGCACCACGCCTAAGTGTTTTGGGATTATTTGGTTTTCGTAAGATGACTTACAAACCTAGACGGAGGGATTACAATGGTGAGGAATAAACCAGTTAAATCTTTGGTCAAAATTTAGCACAAATTACAATGGTGAGGAATAAACCAGGACGGAGTAGTAGTTTAGAAGCCCAAATAAATGAGTGAGGCGCCTTATTGTTACTCTCCACTGTGATTAGTCTTGTGGGAAAAGCTGGGGAAGCCGCCAAAAGAACTAGCCCTAGGAGTAGTAGCTAGGGATCGAGTGTGCGAGATGAACCGGAGAAAGTAAATGCAGAGAGATGAAATGAAAAAAAGACGGAGGGATGTGATGGTTGCTTGTCCATTTATTTTACCAGGCCACTTATTACTGGGAGTGGTTGGGTTTTGTGATATGATGGCTTTACTGCCGCGCCACGAGCGGGGTGAGAGATGAGACTCCCGTGCAGCTCCACCCTCTACACTTGTACTACATCGGTCGTGGTTTATTAGTCCCCCATTGAATTTGACTGAAGATTTAACTGACAAAATGTTAGTGCATGTCAACAAAAACTATATCATTGGATTCGTATTTGAATGATATAATTTTAGCTGACATGCATTAGCATTTATTGTACTATATATAATGTTAGTTCAATTTTTGGTCGTACTAATCTATAGTAGTAAGGTGCCCGTGCGTTGTGTTGGAAATATGCCCTAGAGTCAATAATAAAAGCATTATTATTATATTTCCTTGTTCATGATAATTGTCTTTATTCATGCTATAATTGTGTTATCCGGAAATCGTAATACATGTGTGAATAACAGACACCAACATGTCCCTAGTAAGCCTCTAGTTGACTAGCTCGTTGATCAACAGATAGTCATGATTTCCTGACTATGGACATTGGATGTCATTGATAACGAGATCACATCATTAGGAGAATGATGTGATGGACAAGACCCAATCCTAAACATAGCACAAGATCGTATAGTTCGTCTGCTAGAGTTTTTCCAATGTCAAAGTATCTTTTCCTTAGACCATGAGATCGTGTAACTCCCGGATACCGTAGGAGTGCTTTGGGTGTACCAAACGTCACAACGTAACTGGGTGACTATAAAGGTAGACTACGGGTATCTCCGAAAGTGTCTGTTGGGTTGACATGGATCAAGACTGGGATTTGTCACTCCGTATGACGGAGAGGTATCACCGGGCCCACTCGGTAATGCATCATCATAATGAGTTCAAAGTGACCAAGTGTCTGGTCACGGGATCATGCATTACGGTACGAGTAAAGTGACTTGCCGGTAACGAGATTGAACGAGGTATTGGGATACCGACGATCAAATCTCGGGCAAGTAACATATCGATTGACAAAGGGAATTGCATACGGGGTTGATTGAATCCTCGACATCGTGGTTCATCCGATGAGATCATCGTGGAGCATGTGGGAGCCAACATGGGTATCCAGATCCCGCTGTTGGTTATTGACTGGAGAGTCGTCTCGGTCATGTCTGCTTGTCTCCCGAACCCGTAGGGTCTACACACTTAAGGTTCGGTGACGCTAGGGTTGTGAAGATATGTACATGCAGTAACCCGAATGTTGTTCGGAGTCCCGGATGAGATCCCGGACGTCACGAGGAGTTCCGGAATGGTCCGGAGGTAAAGAATTATATATAGGAAGTGCTGTTTTGGCCATCGGGACAAGTTTCGGGGTTATCGGTATTGTACCGGGACCACCGGAGGGGTCCCGCGGACCCACGGGGTGGGGCCACCTGTCCCGGGGGGCCACATGGGCTGTAGGGGGTGCGCCTTGGCCTATATGGGCCTAGGGCACCAGCCCCTATAGGCCCATGCGCCTAGGGTTTCCACAAAGGAAGAGTCCAAGTGGTGGAAGGCACCTCTAGGTGCCTTGGGGGGAGGGAAACCTCCCCTTGGCAGCCGCACCTAGGAGATTGGATCTCCTAGGCTGCGCACCACCCCCCCCTTAGCCCTCCTATATATAGTGGGGGATAGGAGGGACTTGATACCCCAGCCCCTGGCGCCTCCCTCTCTCCCCGTTACGTCTCTCCTTCGTAGTATAGGCGAAGCCCTACTACTGTGACGCCCTGCATCCACCACCACGCCGTCGTGCTGCTGGATCTTCATCAACCTCTCCTCCCCCCTTGCTGGATCAAGAAGGAGGAGACGTCTCCCGTCCCGTATGTGTGTTGAACGCGGAGGTGCCGTCCGTTCGGCGCTTGATCATCGGTGATTTGGATCACGTCGAGTACGCCTTCCTCATCCCCGTTCTATGAACGCTTCCGTGCGTGATCTACAAAGGTATGTAGATGCATCCGATGACTCGTTGCTAGATGAACTCCTAGATGATCTTGGTGAAACGAGTAGGAAATTTTTTGTTTTCTGCAACGTTCCCCAACACGTTGCACCGAAGAGTGAAATGCATTGATCGGGGAGTTGTTTATTTTGACAAAGGATGTGGGGGTCATCTCATGTGTAAAGGGTATCGATAGGTTTCTTCGGATATTGTTTCATCTCTAGAGCTCACAAACATCTGGGTGAAATAAATAAAAAGGTATATTTTGCAAACAAAAGCGTTCAACTGTTCAACCTGCATCCAAAACTTGTGAAGAAATAACACTTATTGTGCTTTGCAAGAAATGATCTTTAAGAATTAGTTTTTGAGTATCGGTTGTTATACATGTTGGCTACAAATGACATGGCACTTTCTTATAGTCAACAGTTGGCTATACTATTAAGTAATATTAACCATGCCCTTATACACCTAGACGGAGGGATTAAATGAGGATGACTTGCAAGCGGGCAGAGGAGATGTAAGAAATGGTTCATCGTAAGTCTTTCACCAGTACTGTAGTAAAAATTCATACATGGAAGATTCTAGACTAAACCATAACCGGATACACTTTTATTCATGCGCGATACTCCAATAGAGCAAGATCCTACATGGAAGTCTCCACATGCTTAGACAGTGGATTACATTGAGCGAAGACTAATGATCAACATTTAACTTGATAATGCGTATGTCCTGGTGAACCTCCTTGGAGTCCCCGTGCACCGCATCGGTGGGTAAAGGATGCCATGGGTTTTCCAAGTCCACATTGGCGGGATAGTCCCAGCTCCCTAGAGTCCAAGTCCGTTCGATGAGGCCGGTGTCGCCGCCCACGCGACCCGGAGGGGTAGTAACACTGACCACGCACCCGTACATCGTCCTCGTGTTAGTGTCAGCGTCAGCGGCGTTCCCCCTGACACACATTACAGAGACAGGGCGGCAGCCTGCGCGGGCCTCATCGGTGCCCACGATCAAGAGGAAGACGCTGCCGTCCTCCTCTGAGACTAGCAGGCGACAGTGATCCTCCAGCGACTCCGGCATGGTGAACGGGTAGCACGTCTCGCACTTGATGTTCTCCACCAAGGGCCAGCAGTGACCGTTGCACGCATCCGTGAGGTGATGCACCATGTCCGCCGGCGAGCCACAAAACGGCATCGGGCACTCATAGCAGTGGACGAAGGGCTCCTTGGAGGCATCGACCAGGCCGTCCATGAAACAGGAGTGGTTGTAGGGGACGTTGCGCCAGTTGAATATATGAGCAAGTTACTACGAGATTTAATCCGAATAAGCACAAAATAAATCATGAATTCTACCGCGATTTCGAACATGAAGTATAGAAACACATACGGTGCAACGGGAGCAGCACCGTTGGCGTTGAGGTTGTTGTCCATGTCCAAACACCATGTGACACGGTCTTTGAGCACGGTTCATAGTCGTTCCACGCTCGGGCATTGAAGTTTGTAACTATTTTAGATTAGAATATACTACTCCTCCGGTGCTAGTAGTAGAGCCCTACTCTACTACTCTACTCAACCAAGTTAGGGCATAGCACTGTAGGGAGTACCAGTACTGTGATCACTCAAGAAAGTTGTCTAGCATCGACATGACCCTACGCTGCTGGTATGTGTCTCGTAAGTCAAGCGGTGTGCTGTAGTCATCATCACCTGTCCACTTCCCGCAGCACATATTCGCTTCTCCATCTTTGTCCGCACATAATCTCGTCCAATCTTCCATCCCCGCTAAGGCGCCTCCCCCCCTCGTCCGAAACCCAAGACTAACAATGGCAGAACCGAGCAGCGTCCGCCGAAAGAGTGGCTAGAATTCGCTCCCCACAGAGGGAATCAAGCTCATTGTTTCGCGTGTGGACAATCTCTGTACCATGCCGCTCGCCGCGAGCTCGTCGGGGCTGTACCGTTTACTCAAAGCCCTCAGGTCGGAGCTTTTTAAGCCAGCTCCTTGCTTGCTGATGCCGCCTGATCTTCAGAAACGGCGTGTCACGCAGCATAACGATCATAGGGTGGCGAGCATCAACCCCATTGACTGCGATACGATCCCCGTTAGCGTCAACTACATTAACAATATGTACTGGGTTGGCATGAACACGTCTTGGATGGTGCTCGTCGACGGTCGTGGCAGCTGGATGCTCGTGGAGGTCTACACCCGGCGATTGATCCCCCTTCCTTCGATTAACACTGCACTGCTTTGGCACCGCGGCCCAGAATACTCGGAATCTTATAGTAGCCAACATGATACCAAGTTTGATTTGCTCAAGGTTGTAATCTGCCAAGTGCCCACAAGATCTGTGAATTATAAAGACTTCAGGCTAATTGCGTTCTTCAACCGCGGTCTCGCCTATCTGACGGGTCACTGCGGTAAGTGGATGAATCTGCACGTCCATCGCAGGATCATACATCCTCCATGGTTCTCTGATGCCATTGAACACAAGGGCTTCATTTACGCTGTCGACTCCTTCTATGGCTGGACGTATTGCTAGCCTACTCCAGTCATCGCTACAAACGGCTGTTACAGCAGTATGTTACTTTCCTATGATATCATGATGGCTTGCTTATATTACTGTCAACATTTTCTGAAAAAATATCTGTGCTCATAACATGCTGTTCTTAAGATTGACGAAATCAAGAGCCCTTTTTTTATTTGACTCCAACTTGATATGATGTTGTAGGCCGCCTGGTGTCCCTACCCTTCCTAATCCCAGAACCTTTCAAAGAAAAGTGGCATGGCAGTTGCAGGTGGTTCCTGGCTCGATCAGACGACGGCGAAAGATTGATGATCGTTCGCACGTACCGGACGTGTTGTTTCACGGAATACAATCACAGTCACTGCAAGGTCTTTGAGCAGGATCCCAGCTTCTCTGGGCCTTCAAGAATTTTTGACTGGAGGCTGGTAAGTAGCCTTGGTACACACTCTCTGTTTGTCTGACTGAATTATCCGATTAACCAGGAGATAACCGACGGCAAGGATCATGATGGCAGCGCGGTTTCGTTCATCAGGCAAAAATGTGTGTACACAGCGTACCATGCATCTCTGCATGCACCATACCCTGATATGTGCCGCCACGCTCTGCAGCCCAAAGTAGGAGAGATGGTCGCAAGTATCAGACTTCGACCTGCTGGCTAGAGTTTCCCCTGTCAGGCACCCATCTAGTTCAAGCCGTCAGCCAATCTCCACAGCTTAATAAATAGTAACGTCTAACTGAGTCGGTTAGTTAGATGCGTACACTTGGTGTAGTAGGATCTTTATTTAGTTTGATGCATACACTTGTTCTTTTTTGGTAGCCCTTTTGTAATGATGGCTGATGTTTCGTTTGGAAGAGAGAGCTGCGTCTTTACTCTTCTGGCCTGCTTACTGCTTCCGTTGCACCCCCAGCCCTGGTTGCTGCTGCTGTTGTTTTCAATGTACAATCAGTAGTATATTTTGTCTGTTGGTTGAATAAATGTGTTGTTATAACGACAAACACAATGTTTTGGAAGTCGTTGCACGGTTCGATCCTTTAGTGCCCCGTACCGTACGTAGCGCATACTATTTTTCGTACGAAACACATTTTCCACATGTTGATAACATGCAGCCCACTGATGAAGGCCCAATAGAGAAGCCCATAATTAACTCAAAGGGAGGCTCTCACATGAATCTGGCCCAGGTACATGCTCATGGTCCCCTAAACATAAAAAAGTAAATAAATAAAGCTAAATGCTCATGCACTAGTTCTTTGGGAAAATAGGTAGCCCAGTATTTCTTTTTGAAGAATACCCAAGCTAGGCCTATTTGTTTTCTCTGAATTACTGGGCTGCAAATCTTTCAAGACGAGGAGGGATGCATTCCGGCCTGGCTTAAGAGTATGGTCAATGTATGTTAAAAGTAATATCAAAAGGGGCTGAAAATTCCAAAAAAATTATAGAAAATGGGATATAAGTTTCTTTTTTTGTTTTTGTTCTTCAATGATATCTTATACGTATTTCATTGGATTTAACATGACATAGTACTAATTTATTTTTAAATTTGTTTTAGTATGGCTATTAATTTTTGGATTAAGAATATTTCGTTCCCCAGCAAAAAATTGCGAATTTTCAAAATTTCCCACATATTTAGTTAATTTTTTGACCCTGGTACTGACCCGAAAATGTCCAGCAATTCTGAAAATGGAAAATGGGCTGCAATAAATTCCATATGAATTAGAAAATGAGTAAAAAATATAAAAATAATAGCAAATGGGCTGTACACGCCACAGATTTCGAGGCTGGCTTGTTTACGCAAGGCTTTGTTAGTGAACACACGATTCTAGCAGCAGTGACTGTTGGATGTCCATCCAACGGCCGACGTGCTTCTTCAATCTCTGATCTTCCTGCTCCAGCCGTCTAAACTAGCGCCGGCGGGACTGCCTGCTCCCTCCTCTTGTGTCCCACTGTGATGTCGCGCAGGCTTCCCCGGCCCACCCTACTCCCTCCGCTGGCCTTGCCGCATGCAATCAACTGCCTCCTTATTACGCGAAAAAAATGATTCCTCCCACTGACATTTGGGGCGCACCGGTTGGGAGGCTGACCCATGGGCCTACTAAGTTGACGCGTACGCAGGGCTTGTCAACTTAGTTAACGAATGATTCTAGCAGCAGTAACCGTTGAATTTGAATCAAACGGTCCTGCTGCTTCTTCAATCGCTGCTCTTCTTGCACCAGTCGCCCAAACCAGCGCCGGGGAGACCGCCTGCTCCTGCCTCTAGTGGCCGGCTGTGCTGCCGTTGAGGCCTCATCGCCCCCTACTACTCCCACCGCTAGCCAGGCCCTGCGGCGACGGCAGCCTCACACCGCAGCCGAACCAGTGAACCCTCGTACTCCTCTCCGCATGGGCATCCACTGCCGCGTCTTCCCCGGCTCCGCATCGTCCCCTTCCTAGGCCTCGCCGTCGTCCATCACCTTGGTGCTCTCGGCGCGGCGTGGTCAACGTGGTCAACGACATTCCATCGGAAGAGTACTGTACATGGAGAGGCTGACAGCTGGGTCCACGGCCATAGCCCAGTTTTTTTGTGATTTGCCAAGTAAGTCGCTTTGTCAGGCCTGTTGGGCTGCAAATCTTTCAAGACGAGGAGAGCTTTCATTCGGCTGGACGAGAAAATGGCCCATCAGTAATGAGAAATGGGATGTACATTTTTAAAACACATCAAACCGGCAATTAGTTTAAAATATCTTTTTTTTCATTTCGAGATTTTAAATTACATTAATTTTTATGCGTGGAGAATTTGTTGGATTTTATATTGATATACATTTATTTTTAAAATCATTTTGAATGTGATTCGAAATTTCAGGATTAAAAACAGTTCGGACCGCACCGTAATATGAAAAATTTCGTATAATTTTTTAACCGTGGCCACAATATCGGCTGTAATGCTAACAAAAAGAATATGGGCTCCAAAAAAACCTTAATAATTAGCAAATGGGCTGTAAATTATTAGAAGTAATGGCAGATGGGATGTATGTTGTTTTCCACAGATTTGAGGCTTTCCTAAAAAAAGGTTGACGCACAAGCAGTGACTGTTGGATGGCCATCCAACGGCCATCGTGCTTCTTCAATCTCTGCTCTTCTTGCTCCAACCGCTCAAACAAGCGCCGGCGGGACTGCCTGCTCCCTCCTCCCCACGGCCGGCTCAGCTGCTGCGTAGGCCTCACCGTCCCACCGTACTCCCATCGCTGGCCTAGCCATCCCTCTACTCACCCACACCTGGTGTTATTCTCCGGCCACTACAGTCGTACTCCCGTCCGCGTGGGAAACAACCGCCAAGTCTTCCCTGCCTCCGTGTCGTTCCCTTCCTAGGCCTCGCCGTTGTCCACCGCCCTGGTTCTCTCGGCACGGCCAGGTCAACGTGGTCAATGACCGACATGCATCTGAAGTGGACTGTACATGGAGAGGCCAGCTGGGTCCACAACCGCACGCAAGGAAATGCCTCCTTATTACACGCAAAATAATGATTCCTCCACCTGACATCAGGGACCCACCGAAAGAGCCTCTGTATTTCGTGAAAAAAAACGTTACCGCCGCTGACAGCTCGGACCCACCAGCTATATCTTCGCACGCAAGGAAGTGCCTAGATGAATACTCCCCCTATTAGCTGGGACCTAGTATAGTGGCAGGCTGACTTGTGGGCCTACTAAGTTGACAGGGACGGAGGGCTTTATCAACTTAGTCAATATGCACGATTCTAGCTCTAGTGACCGTACGATGTCCATCCAGCGGCCATAGAGCTTCTTCAACCTCTGGTCTTCTTGCTCCAGCCACCCAAACCAGCGCCGATCGTGCCTCGTGCTCCTGCCTCCCGTGGCCGGCCGTGATGCGGCAGAGGCCTCACCGCCCCTACTACTCCCACCGCTGGCCAGGCCATCCCTCTACTCACCCACACCCCCTATTATTTTGCGGTGACGGCAGCCTCACACCGCAGAGAACCAGTGAACCCTCGTACTCCTCTACGCGTGGGCATCCACTGTCGCGTCTTCCCCAGCTCCGCATCATCCCCAGCTCCGCGTCGTCCCCTTCCTAGGCCTCATTGTCGTCCACCGCCCTGGTGCTCTCGACGCGGCGTGGTCAACATGGTCAAGGAATGGCTTCCATCGGACGTGCACTGTACGTGGGGAGGCTGACAGCTGGGTCCATAGCCGCATCAAGGAAGTGCCTCCTTATCACGTGCAAACTAATTATACCTCCACCTGACAGCAGGGACCCACCGGACGGGCCACCGTATTTCACGAAAGAGACATTTCCCCCTTGACTACTGGGACCCACCAGCTACATCTTCGCACGCAAGGAAGTGCCTGATAGTCGGGACCCACCTGGTCGAAGCGTACATAGCGTTGTCATTCTGGTCGCGAACGTGTACATACATATATACTGGTGGCTGTAGAGGCGCGCACGTGTCGTAGTAGAGGCCGCACACGTAGCATGTACACGTACATATAGCGGCCAGGGTGCAAGAAAGAAAATATGGCCACGTATGTGTACATACGGGCGGGGTCTCGAACGCCTACTCGCGCATACGTATGGCCAGGGGTCGTGTACATGGCTGGGACGGAACGGAGAAACAGTGTCGTCGTCATGTTCATGGGGAGGCAACGGAATGCGTCGTGTTCATGGGGAGGCAACGGCGTCGTGTTCATCGGGAAGCAATGGAACGCGTGGGAGCCAACCGGCTGGGTCAGAACGGAATGCGTGGTCGTGTTCATCGGGAGGGCTAGGACGGAACAGGCGATAGAAATGAGGTCTAGCGTACCGCAAAACGGAGGAAACAGACCTCCTACGTTCGAAACGGGGTCCTGTTGATTGGGAGGGGTGTGGCGTACCGCAAAACGGAGGAAACGGACCTCCTACGGTCGAAACGGGGGTCCTGTTGATCGGGAGGGGTGTGGCGTACCACAAAACGGACGAAACGGATCTCCTACGGTCGAAACGGGGGTCCTGTTGATCGGGAAGGGGTGTGGCGTACCGCAATATGGACGAAACGGACCTCCTACGGTCGAAACGGGGGTCGTGTTCATCGGGAGGGGTGTGGCGTACCGCAAAACGGGACTCCACGAGATACTGTTCATCTCCACCGTCGACCACCTCCAGCCTCCATGGGCTACCTCGACCTCCTCCAGCCTCCACGAGCTCCTGTTCATCCAGCCTCCACTGCGCGCTACTCCACCGGCTAGAGTTCAACCACCCCTCCACCGTCTACTGTTCATCCAGCCCTCCACACCACGGGGTCCTGTTCAACCACCCCTCCACGGGCACCCCTCCACCGTCTACTGTTCATCCAGCCCTCCACACCACGGGGTCCTGTTCATCCAGTGGCAACGCCACCGCTCACTGTTCATCCAACCCCCCCCCCCCCCCCCCCCCCCCCCCCCCCCCCCGCAACGCTCACTGTTCATCCAGTCGATCTACTTCAGTTAGCAGTAGTAGCGAAGGAATTGCTTGATCAGGTTCAGTTAACAGCAATCGATCGATCGCTCGGGTTCAGTAACGCGTAGCCTGTAGTGCAATCGCTCGGGTTCAGTTAGAGCCAACGCCTCGCACACACGCACGTACATGTACGAGAGAAACGCGCATCGCTCGGCCCCCGGCCTCCCACCGTAACTGTGAACTCCCCGAAATTTTCCTCCCCCTCGCTTCTACCATAGTTTTTTCTGTCATGAACGGCCCAAAGAATGTCATGCAGCTGCGTCTCCGGCCCGCTCAGGACGAAAAGCCCATTTTCCGTCATGATTTTTGTCATAGAAGTACTAGCCCACCACATCTATGATGATACCGGATTTTGTCACAATTATCGTCACAGAAGTGTCATATGTATGACAGAAAAAAAATTCGTTCGACCCAAAATGTCATGGATGTGTCTTTTTTTTGTAGTGAATGTTGTATGATGGTTGGTGGTGACGGTGGTGGTGGTGGTGGTTGATGTAGAAGCAACCGTCCCTAAGTAGCCTAGACACCTTAGGAGACTCAAATCACTACTCAATCAACCACTAATGCGATGGGGAACAAAATTGGTTAGGTTGCGGAAGTCGGTGGTGGTGTAGTGGATGATGTGGTGGAAGCCCTAGGAAAAGATGCCAAAATTGTCAAAATTTGATGGAGTCAAATGATGTTGGTGGTATTTTTGTGGCAAGCGGGATGTCAAGAGCTTCAAAACGAGCTAAAGAACATCCAAATCGGAGTTCGGATGAATTAGTTATGACTGAAACAAAAATAAGCCGAAATCAATATCTACAGGTTACGGACGTTCGTAAAAGGACGGATGTCCGGTCGTCGGACGTCCGGCCGGGCTCGGAAATCCATAAATTTGGATCGGGTTTGGGGTTACGGTCGTCCAGAAAAGGTCAGACGTCCGGTGTTTCCTGAGGCTCCGGACGTCCGTAAAAGGTCGGTCGTTCGGAGGGTCGGGGTCAACGCAGGATTTGAGATCCGGGATGCGATTTTGGGCAGAAAATGGAGATTTTGGGGTGAAAATTGAGGAGATTTCGTGGATAAAATATGGGGAATCTTGGGGAGATGCTAGATCCACATGAAACCAAGCAAATACATGGATCAAATCCAATAAAACTTCGTCAAACCAACAAATCACAAAAAAAAATTGGGGCTATTTTTGGTGGGGATTTTCGAATTTGGAACAAAATCAACAAAAACAAGGCTAGAAACACAACGGGGAGGCTCCAAAATCGTGATCAACCTGGCTCTAGATACCAAGATGATGTAGGGTGGAACCCTATACGGCCGATCTTTCACGAAATGAGCGGATCCCGCGAAGAACACGAAGAACACGGGGAAGAACGGAGAGAAAACACATGGGGAAACACTCAAGAACTAGTCCAATCACACATCCACTAGACAATCAAACACACAAGATCCATAAGGTACGTGAACAACAAAGGGAAAGATACAAGGTAAGGTTCATCTCCATGAGGAGGTCTTGATGGTAGAGTTCATCCCAGATCCAATGGAGATGGGGGCTTGAATCTTAGAAGGATCTTCCCACAAGGGGTCTTGAATCCAAGGTGGATCTTCTCCGAAGAGGGGCGGCGGTCTCTCTCGTCGAGTAGATCCGTAATGGATGAGCAAAGCTCTATCTCTAAATGAGCTACTACTCTGCTAACCCTAACTAGGAGGAGGTGGAGGAGTATATATAGTATAGGTCCACGAAGGGGTAAGTGGGAGAGGGATACATGGGCCTCGAGCCTGATCCTGTGCGCAGACAGGTACCGGACGTCCGGTGTGTAGCGGTCGTCCGGTGGCTCATGGGCGTCCGGACGTCCGGTAGTCGCCGGACTTCCGCTCATTCTGGCTCGGTCGCTGAAGTACCGGATTTCCGGAGGTGGCCGGTCGTCCGGTCGCCGGTCGTCCGGTGGTGTCGGACATCCGCTTGCTGTAGCTCGGCTGGGACTTCAGGCGCCGGTTGTCTGGTGTGGGCCGGACGTCCACTCGCTGTAGCTTCTTTGGCAGCTCTTCTTCTGTCTTCGTTTCCACACTTCCCTCACGGATGGTGTAGTTGTTCCTTTGCACTTGCACTCCTCCTCGTCGTCCGTAGTGTTCCGACAATACCTATGCATGCACACGAGAGGGGTGTCAAGTAGTATACCATGCTCGAAGGGGTCAGATGAGCACGCGTAAAGGAGATAATTCGCCTTTGTGTATGTGAAGTAGATGTCGCACGTGTCACTCACCGAACGTACTCTTGATATGGTGATGTCCATAGGATGCTCCGCATCATATCTCACTCTCTCTATGTGGGGGTTCACTCACTCCCTCAAAATAGGTGCACTCAATCTCACGTATGGTGGAGTCACTCATCCCACCCAAGTGGTGGGGGTTGTGGCTCTCCTCACATGGGAATTGATGCAACACATCATATATGGGGCTAGTGGTGAAGTCACTCTCACTCTCAATATGGTGGCAAAAGTCACTCAAGTCATCAAACGTTGCCATGGTCGATGGGAAAATCACATGCTCAACCATCTCATCGCCGTCGCCGTGGATGAAGGACGAAGATGGCACATCATCACTCTTGCCTCCTAAGATGGAAGCATCATCCTTGCTCGCCACCTTATCGCTCGCCTCCAAAGCTTGGTCCTTGAGGGTCTCCGTAGTCGTACTCGTCGCCGCACCGTCTTGAAAAAGAGTCATGGAGGACTCGACATCATCAATGTCACAAAGAGGGATGGCGGTGAAGTCGAACTTGGGAGCATCATCTTGGAGCTCGTCGGGCTTGGACATTGTGGTGGTACTAGCCTCATGCTCGTTCTGATGGAGCTTGGTCGTCGCGACGTGAGATTGGGGTGGAGAAGCTTTGGACTTCATGAGTTCTTGTGCCGCCTTGAGAGCACCAATGTAGTTGTCGTCGAGGGACTTGTAGTTCTCGAGGAAGATCATCTTGGAGATGTCATTGTGCAATCCCATCATGAAGTGGAACTTCATCGAAATGGGGTCATCCACGCCGGCTCGTCGCAAGGCAATCTTCATCTCCTTGAAGTACTCGTCGATGGACTTGGATCCTTGGATGGTGTTCTCCAATTGGCGTTGAAGTTGTTCCATGTAGGTCGGAGGCACTAACTCTCGCTGCAAAGCTCTCTTCATCTTGCGCCAACTCATGTCGTAGGTCTCCGAAGGTGCATGAAGCCACCATGTGGACGCGTAGTCGTGGAAGTTCCTTGTGGCGCACTTCACTTGATCTTCGGGAGGAACTTGATGTAGCTTGAGGTAGTCGTCCATCAAACGATCCCACTCGAGATACTCCTTCGGTTCTTGAGTCCCATAGAAAGGAATCGCGTGGTCGATGTCGAGGTCGTAGTAGCTCGTGGAAGTCGCGGACTTGAGCTTAGGGAGCTCCTCTTGAGGTTCCTGTCGGCGAAGATGTCGTACATGTAAGTGCATCTGGTGCCCCTTAGTGATTTTGGTGTATTGAAGACTTATAGGTTAAGGGACTAATGTGTTTTTGAGTATACACAGGTCTCTAAGTCTATGAGGAGTTTGATATTTACAGAGAAAGTCGACCCCTAAAAATGAAGTTTTTCGACTGAAGACTTTGGATTTCTGAAGACTTTGAAAGTGAAGAAATTGGTGCAATCTTGAAGATTTGGTATTCATCGGAGGAACATGAAGCGTGAAGACTTTTGTTTTCGTAGTTTCATTTTCTCTTTCTTGAGTCATAGGAAACACCGTACTGTTAAAGGGGGTCGAGGAAATACTAAGGAAAAATTTCCATGTGATGCTCAACTCAAAATCCTACACCTACCAATCCCTTCGAGTGAAGCCATTGGAAATCGCATACAGTTCAGTCATATTCTTCAGTGACAGAGACGAAGTTCTTCTGGTCTCTGAGGAATTTGTCCTGACTGAGGAGTTAGGAATTCGCCAGTGCGGATTACCTACACAGTGAGGAACCTGATAGCCCTGAGGAATTTGATACTCAAATTTCCGACCATTGTTGTGCTATGCGCCAGCTGTCCTAAAATATCTACCCACCTAACAGTCATATCATTGAAGGGCATTTATGTCTTATCATGTCGGGCTGATCCCTAGGTTATAAATAGCCGCCCCTACAACCACTAGCTGGTTGGCTGCTCCGAGAGAAACTGACACTTGTCATTTGAGAGAATCCCATCCTCCGAGGACTTTGAGCGAAAATCATTAAGTGAGGAAAACCCAAACCCAAACACCTACAAACCCCAAGTGATTGAGCATCACTGAAGAGATTGATCCTGCGTGGATCCGACGCTTGTTACCTTTGAAGACTGTGCTTCTTCCAAACGGTTAGGCGGCAAGGTCTAGAGCATCCAAGAGGAATTGTGGATCGCCGAGTGGCCAAGTTTGTGAAGGTTCGGAAGTCACCTGAAGACTTACCACGAGTGATTGGGCGAGGTCTGTGTGACCTTAGGTCAAGGAGAATACGGTGAGGACTGCGTGTCCGGGACTGTGTGTCCTCAGGTTTAAATACCTAGCCGCTCAAACCAGATGTACAACTGAGACAGTAGTTGAAACTGGTCTACCAAATCATTGTCTCCACCAAGCTCACTGGTTCTATTTCCTCAACTCTTTCATTTCCTCATAACTGTGTTGAGTGCTTGTTCATATCTGTGTTTGAAGACTTTGACTGAAGACTTTCTCAAATTCCTCAGTTCAATTTCTTCAGTCTGTTTGTCTTCATTCTGTATTATCGTGTGTTTACGCTTTCTGTACTCTGTGCTTGTCTTCATTTCATCATGATGACTATGCTTGTGCTCTATTATGTTTACTTTTGAGTACTTATTCCGCTTCTAGTAGTTCTTCGCTAAGGAATTTGCTCACCTGCAAATTCCTCAGTGAAGAATTCGAGCTCGGTACCCGGGGATCCTCTAGAGTCGACCTGCAGGCATGCAAGCTTGAGTATTCTATAGTCTCACCTAAATAGCTTGGCGTAATCATGGTCATAGCTGTTTCCTGTGTGAAATTGTTATCCGCTCACAATTCCACACAACATACGAGCCGGAAGCATAAAGTGTAAAGCCTGGGGTGCCTAATGAGTGAGCTAACTCATAAAAATCGCCTATTCACCCCCCCTCTAGTCGATATAACGCACTTTCAGTACATCCGAAGGCGAAGATGCCTTGAAGTCGCTTGGCGAAGATGCCAAGGGAGATGGTGAAGTCGTTGAGCGGTTGTTGGTGTTGAGCTCTTGACCTTCACGTTCGTGGTGGTGATGGTGTCGATGCCGATGTGACCTTGCCGGAGATGGTAGCTCGGAGGCATGTGCTCTTGAGCGTCTTCTCGAAGATGAGGAAGACCGCTTGTAGGACTTGATGAGGGCTTTGATCTCCTCCATTTGAGCTTGCATCTTGGCGTCGTTGGAGTTGTTCGTGGCATCAACTCTTGTTGTTGTTGTAGACCGAAGATGAAATGCCTTGCCTATCCATCACAAGACTCGAGCAATATGAGTGGAGAAAGGAGAAGAACTATACCAAATGTACCTTGACCGATGTTGAAGATGGATCAATGATCACTCAATGATGTAACAAGGAAATAGCACAATTGGTACCAATTCTTGTCGGTTTCTCACACCTACACAAATAAGGCTTATGGTGGAGCTCGGTGAGGATAGTGGCACAAAAATTTGATGCAAAATGTTAGCAAGAGTCAATAATGTTGAAAGAGATTCACAAATTTCGCAAGTGAAACAAGTAGACCAATAGCAATATGTGGCACAGGAAAACGCACACACGGATAGATAAATGGGGTCGTGCAACCAAGGATGAGCACAAAATGTGGAATCCACGGAAAACGCTCGTGTTGCACAACTCAAGAGAGACGCTAGCACGATTGCTCAATAGGCGAGATACGACACTTGTGCACAACCTATAAGATGCAAAATGTATGAACTTTCTATCCCAAGTATGCTATGTATGTATGGTTCCCGGTGTTTCGCACATGATGATCCAAGATGATCAATATGGTAGTGATATGATGCTATGGCACTTGCTTACAAGCTCTTTGCTCTTCTCTCTTTTGCTTAAAAGCTTTATTCTTTTTTATGGCCACTTTTGCACAATGACCAAACCAAGATAGCAATTGTATATATGCGGGAACAAACTTGAGGCACACGAGATGATATGATACCAATATACCGATATGGTATATGTATGCAATGGGAGGTGTAGATCAGACTAATGTGCACAAGTAACGTTGCCGGCAATACTCAAATGGCTAGTCTCGATAGGCAAGTGACGCAAAATGGGCTAGGGGTTATCAATGCAATGGCAAGGGAATATACAATGGAGGGATACCACGATACCAAGATGATATGGAGGTTACCGTTCCTCGATGATGAGTGGCGGTGATCTTGATGGAGATACCAAGATGATGGAGACTCGTCCCTAAGTAGCCGAAACACCTTAGGAAATGGAACATCGCAATAACCACTTGTTACACCCACAACCCCCATTGCTATACATACTGGACCAATTACTAGAGCTCGCGCACACCAATTGAAGTTATCAGGATATCTTCCATGCTAAACAAATTAGCGGCGGTTCCCAAGCAGTAAAAGCAAAGTTTACCCCCCCTCCAATAATAAAAACAAGCCATGGCTAGCCGAATCCTCGGGTGCCCTCCATACTAACAACTTTTCGAGTGAGTTTGTTTTATTATATTGCAATTTTAATCATGGGACTGGGCATCTCGATTACCAGCATGTCTCGTGCAAGGATGAGTGAATAAACACTCATCATGAGAATAACCCGCTTAGCATCGAAGATACTAACCACCCCCTCTCACTCCACGTGCAGTACGGACACACAAAACAGATGTTCATTTGCATATTTAGAGGTGGCACATGCCTCTCGTGCAAGGATCGAGCACCGTTTGTAGATCTAACTAGAGAAAGATTATTCTGAACACTCAAAAGAAAGGGAACTCGCCTGCAAGCCGGAGTCTGCAGTCATGGGAGTTACAGGAAGTCGGTGTTGAAGGCTAGTTCGGGGGCTACTAAGGGAGTCCTGGACTAGGGGTTTGATTCGGAGCATCCTACGGACATCACCATGTCAAGAGTCCGTTTGGCAAGTGACAGGTGCGACATCTACTTCACATACATAAAGGTGAATCATCTCCTTTACACGGGTTCACTTGACCCCTTCGAGCATGGTATACTACTTGACACTTCTCCCGTGTGCATGCATAGGTATTGTCGGAACTTCACGGACGACGAGGAGGAGTGCAAGCTCCAAGGAATGACTACACCGTCCGCGAGGGAAGCGTGGAAGAGAAGACAGAAGAAAGGAGAAGAAGAAGATGGAGCTGCTGCTGGAGCCGTGCCGGACATCTGGACCGCCGTCCGGATCATCCGGGCTCAGCCGGATCATCCGGACCTTCCCCCGGATCGTCTCGATAAGTGCGCCGAAGGCACCCGAAGACTTCCACCGAAGCCGGATCATCCGAGAATCCGTCCGGATCATCCGGACCCCCGATGCCCGGATCATCCAGGACCCTGCCCGGATCATCTAGCCTTGCCTGCACCCATGACTTGGGCCGAGGCCCGTGTACCCATTCGCCCCCCTCACTTACCCGTTCGCCCACTAGACTATATATAGACCCCCTCCACCTCCTTTCTAGAGTTAGCAAAGTGATAGCTCATTTGATAGAGAGCTTTGCTCCTTGTACCACTCTACTCTTGAGAGAGAGAGAGAGACTACTACTCCATTGGAGGCCAAGACCTCCATCTAGGAGAAGTTCCTGCAGGATATATCGTCAAGACCCCTTCATGGGAAGATCCATCTAGAATATCATCAAGACCTCCTTTTGGAGATGGACCTTACCTTGTATCTTTCCCTTTGTTGTTCATGTACCTTGTGGATCTTGTGTGTTTGATTGTCTAGTGGATGTGTGATTGGACTTAATCTTGAGTGTTTCCCCTTGTGATTTCTCTCCGTTCTTCCCCGTGTTCATCGTGTTCTTCGAGGGGATCCACTCCAATCGTGAAAGATCGGGCCACTAGGGTTCTACCCTACATCATCTTGGTATCATGAGCCACGTTGATCACGATTTCGGAGCCCCCCCTCTTCGTTTTCTAGCTTGATTTTGTTGTTTTTCGTTCTAATCCGAAAATACCCACAAAAATAGCCCCCAATTTTTTTGTGATTTGTGAGTTTTGATGATGTTTTGTTGATTTTGATTCGTGGATTCGCTTTGTTGCAAGTGGATCTAGCATCTCCCCAAGTTTCCTCACCTTCCATCCACAACATTTCCTCAATTTTTCCCTGAAAAGCATCCATTTTCCGCCCAAAACTTCATCCCCGAGAGGACATCCCGAGCAGTTTGACTTGCCCGGATCAACCGGACCTTCTCCCGGATCATCCGGACATCCCCGGATCAGCTGGACGCCCCCCCGGACGTCCGAATAACCCACGCACCCGAATACCCGATCCGGAGCTGACGAACCCGGATCATCCGGACCTGACCCGGATCGGCCGGACCTCCTCCCGGATGTCCGGGTAACCCTGAAACTGAATGTGCTGAAATTTTGTTTCGGCCATAACTAATTCATCCAGAGTCCGTTTTTTACGTTCTTTAGCTCGTTTTAAAGCTCTTGACATCCCCCTTACAACAAAAATACTACCATAACCATTTGACTCCATCAAAGTTTTGGAACTTTGGCATCTTTGCATAGGGCTTCCACCATATCATCGACATTACCACCACCGACTTCCGCAACCTAACCCATTTTGATCCCCATTGTATATGTGGTTGTTTGAGTGGCGACTTGAGTCTCCTAAGGTGTTTCGGCTACTTAGGACGGTTCCTTCTTCATCAACCACCACTACCACTTCCGCATAACCTTGCCCACCATACCCTTCCGCCATCCCAACTTATCCTAATTTTGTTTGTGTTGTGAGTTGTGTCTCCTAAGGTGTTTCGGCTACTTAGGGACTGTGCTTTCAACTCCGACACCGTGTATAGCCCACCATACCCTTCCACCACCATAACCCATTTTGACCGGGTTTCCACCAGTACTTCCGCAACCACCGCCACATTCCGCTACCACCATTTTGACATTTGCCTTTGGAGATTTTGAGTTTGTGGTTTTTTTGTTTCCTAAGGTGTTTCGGCTAATTAGGGACGGTTCTACATCAAGAACACCGCAACTCATCATCGTCAAGGACGGTAACCTCGACGACACCATTGTATATTCCCCTTGCAATTGCATTGTTAACCCCTAGCCCATTTTGCGTTACTTGCCTATCGAGACCAGCCATTTGAGTATTGCCGGCAACGTTACTTGTGCACATTAGTGATCCACCATTCCATTGCATACATACCATATCATATTGGTATCATCATATCATCCCTTGTGTCACAAGATTGTTCCCGTATATACACACTTGCTATCTTGGTTGGTGCATTTCGCATAGTGGCCATATCAAAAAAAAAGAATACGCTTTTAAGCAAAAGAGAAAGAGCAAAGAAGCTTGTAAGCAAGAGCCATAGCATCATACCACATTGCATAAGATTGTCATATCCGATTATCCTGGATCATCTTGAGAAACAATGGGAACCATACATAATAGCATACTTGGGATAGAAAGTTGATATATCTTTGCATCTTATAGGTTGTGCACAAGTGTCGTATCCTCCTATTGAGCAATCGTGCTAGCATCTCTCTTGAGTTGTGCAACACGAGTGTTTCCTGTGGATTCCACATTTTGAGCTCATTCCTTGGTTGCACGACCCCATTTATCTACCAGTTTGTGCGTTTCTGTGTGCCTTTCATTGTTATTGGTCTACTTGTTTCACTTGCGAATTTGTGAATCTCTTTCAACATTATTGACTCTTGCTAACATTTTGCATTAAATTTTTTGTGCCACTATCCTCATCGAGCTACTCCATAAGCTTTAGTTTGTAGGTGTGAGTGAACAAGTCCGGTACCAATTCCACTATTCTTTCATCTCACATTGAGTGAAACGGGATACATCCTCAACTTTGGGAAAAGGTAACTTGGTAGTGTTTATCTCATTTCCTACTCACCTCTACTCGAGTCTTGTGATGGATAGGAAAGGCATTTCACCTTCGGTCTACAACAAGAACGACGAGTTCGATGCCACGAATAACTCTACCGACGCCAAGATGCAAGCTCAAATGGAGGATATCAAAGCCCTCATCAAGTCCTACAAGCAATCTTCCTCATCTTCGAGAAGACGCTCAAGTACACATACTTCCAAGATACCATCTCCGGCAAGGTCACATCGGCATCGACACCATCACCACCACGAACGTGAAGGTGAAGAACTCAACACCAACAATAGCTCAACGACTTCACCATCTCCCTTGGCATCTTCGCCAAGCGACTTCAAGGCATCTTCGCCTTCGGATATACGGCATCTTCGCCAACAAGCACCTCAAGACTACGCTCAAGAGAAGCTCCCCAAGCTCAAGTCTGTGACTTCCACGAGCTACTACGGCCTCGACACCGACCAGGAGATTCCTTTCTATGGGACTCCAGAACCCGAGGAGTATCTAGAGTGGGAGCGTTTGATGGACGACTACCTCCGGCTACATCAAGTTCCTCCCAAAGATCAAGTGAAGTGCGCCACAAGGAACTTATGTGACTACGCGTCCACATGGTGGCTTTACACACCTTCGGAGACGTACGACATTAGTTGGCCCAAGACGAAGAGAGCTTTGCGGCGAGAGTTCATGCCTCCAACCTACATGGAACAACTTCAATGCCAATTGGAGAACACCATCCAAGGATCCAAGTCCATCGATGAGTACTTCAAGGAGTTGAAGAAAGCCTTGCGACTAGCCGGCATGGATGACCCCATTTTGATGAAGTTCCACTTCATGATGGGATTGCACAACGACATTTGTGCTCTCAAGGCGGAACAAGAACTCATGAAGGCCAAAGCTTCTCCACCCCAAGCTCACTTCGTCACGACCAAGCTCCATGAGAACGAGCATGAGGCTAGTACCACCACGATGTCCAAGCCCGATGAGCTCCAAGCCGATGCTCCCAAGTTCGACTTCACCGCCATCCCTCTTTGTGGCATTGATGGTGCCGAGTCTACTTCGACTCTTTTTCAAGATGGTGCGGCGACGACTACAACTACGGAGCCATTCGAGGACCAAGCTTTGGAGGTGAATGACATGGTGAATAGCAAGGATGATGCTTCCATCTTAGGAGGCGAGAGTGTTGATGTGCCATCTTTGGCCTTCATCCATGGTGACGACGACAAGATGTTTGAGCATGGGATTTTCCCTTCGACCACGGCAATGTATGACGACTTGAGTGACTTGTGCCACCATATTGAGAGTGAGAGTGACTTCACCACTAACCCCATATATGATGTGTTACCCAAATTCCCATGTGAGCAGAGCCACAACCCCCACCACTTGAGTGAGATGAGTGACTCCACCATACGTGAGATTGAGTGCTCCTATTTTGAGGGGGTGAGTGAACCACCACATAGAGAGAGTGAGGTAGTTGATACGACATGTGAGGCCACTTTGATTTATAACGACTTAACCTCTACCTCTATTGTGTATTCTCATTTGGTGCCAGGTCCCATATATGACGACACGCCAATACATGATGACTTGGTCCTTCCTTTGGACAAGATGATGGCCATGGTGGAATATGATGCACCCCCACATGGTTCCATAAAGTTGATGACAATGAACACCATTTAGTCTTTGCCACCTCTCCTACACCCCTTGAGTGGAATGACAAAGGTAACATAGGTGAAGGTGATGCTCTAGTCCCACTAGTGGACATTCTTGACATTGATTGCTTGCATGATGTTGATCAACCTATTACCATGCTTCATGCTAGTGCGACTTCCCCATGCGATGATTTACCCATTTATGATGAGTTTGATGATTGCCATGTGGAGTCTATTAGTTGTGATGCCATGTTGCATAGGATTTCTTGTGACAATTCTTTAGGTCACATCATGTTTGCCAATCATCTTGACTTGTCATATGCTATGCATGAGATCAATCATATGTCATATTTGCAATCTCTTCATAGTGACTATGCATATGCTATTAAAATAAACCCAATTTGCACATATGGCTTAGATGACAAGCCCATGGTTATTGGCATTTGTTTTTCTTGCGATGATATTGATATGCTCCCTTTGCATCATTTATCTCATATGCCATGCCATGACCACCTAGCTTCGGATATGCATTGTTTTGGATGTTGTCCATTCACTACTAGGAAAAGGCTAATTAGTGGCGCACCAAATTTTGCTATTAATGACGCATTATAGGTGTGCCACTATTATCACGCCACTAGTACTTAGTAATGGCGCACCACATAGAGGTGCGCCATTACTAACATTTTTTTTCAAAAAAAATTAGAATTCTTTTTCAAATTTTCATTTTTATTCTTAATCTCAAGTCAAATCGCACTCCATGGACAAACTTCCCAGAAGGTCACTCATCCTCACACTACTCCAGCCCGAGCACGCTTAACTTCACAGTTCTATCTAACCCCAGCACCAGCTCACTTAACAAGCACTTGTTGATATATCTATCATATCGATCCTATTAAACGTTGTTGATGTCTAGTACTTTGTTCATGTTCATGAGTGTGATGAGATTTTGAAAAAAAAATTCAAACTTCCCGGTCATATTTTGTATCATATTTTGAAAAAAAATTCAAAAAAAAAAATTTCGAAACCAAATTATTATTTTTTTGTTACTAGTGGCGCACCTAGCAAACGGTGTGCCACTAGTAAGTTTGATTTTTTTTCATTTTTGCCCCCTCTAGATCTTAAAAGCCATGTATCTTTCATTCTGTTAGGTTTATGGGGATTCTGAAAATCTTGAACAAAGTTCCCCCGGTTCAATTCGGATGTAACTTTTTGAGTAGATGCTTTTTCATATAAAAAACTTTTTAATTCGAGTTCGTATGCAAAAGTTATGCCCATTTTACTAAATTCCAGAGAGATTTTGCAAATAAAGTCGAAATTCATATTTGTAAATTTTCCCAACAACTAGACCACATATCACATGGGAAACTTATTTTCTTTTATTTTTGACATTTCCATCATTTTCTTTTATTTTTTCTAAAACTAAAAAGGCGGTCCACCAAGGGGGTGCAAAGAAAGTTAGTAATGGCGCACCACCTAACAATGTGCCATTAGTAACCATGGTTACTAATGGCGCACCTATTACGTGGTGCGCCATTACTAGTTTTTGCAAAAAATAAAAATAATAATTGTTAGTAGTGGCGCACCGTGGTTGTGCTGCGCCATTACTAGTTTGAACTAGTAATGGCGCACTATACACTGGTGAACCATTACTAGTTTTGAAAAAAAAAGTAAAAAAATGTTAGTAGTGGCACACAGAGTGTGTGGTGCGCCATTACTAGTTAAAACTAGTAATGGCGCACTATGCCTTGGTGTGCTATTACTAGTTTAGGAAAAAAATTGTTAGTAATGACGCACCGTGTGTCTGGTGCGCCATTAGTAATGAGGACACTAATGGCGCACCTACACATGGTGCGCCATTAATGTCCATATTAGCTATAGCCCTTTTCCTAGTAGTGATTTTCTCCATATGATGTTTTCAATATTGCTCATGAGGAGACCCTCATAGTTTCCTCATACATTTTAGGAGATTTTGATTCATCCCATTCATTGCATGATCCCAATACTTGTGTGCATCATATGCTTCCCATGAATAACCATGCTATTGTTGGGCCACATACTTGCACGCTCAATTTGTGTCCCCACCGTGTTATACACAATAACTATTCTTTCATGATGGATGCCATGTTCTTATACCATGCATCAAATTTCTTTGAGAGATGCTTATCTTGTGCTAACTCTCATGTGCACATACACATTGATGCGGAGCATCCCAAGGTCATCCCCATGGACCTACCATTGCCTCACAAAGTGCCTAGCAGACCCACGACATGAGCATGTGCAAGAGCTCTCGAAACCGAGGTGACATCACTCCTCTCACATTTCCACTTTGATGCACATGAGACATGGCTACTACCTCATACGGACACTTTGTGCATACTCAGGTATCATGGAGAAGCTAAGGAGCTAGGAGAAGAAGAAGAGGAAGATGGACGTGAGAACGGAGAAGAAGAAGTGATGAAGAAGAAGCTACAGGCTCCGGAGCTCCGCTCGCCACCGGACGTCCGACGATCTCCAGGCTCCGGACGTCCGGCCCTCTCCTCGGAGATTCGAGCCTCCTACGGAGAAGATCCCCCAAGCGGATTCAAGACCCTTGTGTTCCCCTTGTGCTTTTTCCCCTCGTTTCCCTCGTGTTCTTCATGTTCATCGCGGGATACGCTCCTCTCATGAAAGATCGGCCTATAGGGTTCCTACCCTACATCATCTTGGTATCATGAGCCACGTTGATCACGATTTCGGAGCCTCCCCGTTGTGTTGCTAGCCTAGTTTTTGTTGTTTTTGTCCCTAATTCGAAAATTCCCCACAAAAATAGCCCCCAATTTTTTTGTGATTTTGTTGGTGTGTTGAAATTTTGTTAGTTTTTATCCGTGTATTTGCTTTGTTTTGAGTGAATATAGCTTTTCCCCCTTGTCCCCACCCTTTCCATCCACAAAATCCTCCGGATTCGATGAATTTCCACATCTCCACCCTGAACCCTAGCTGTTCATCCCGTGCCCAAAGTTCGCCCAGGCACCGGACGTCCGACCCCTACCGGACGTCCGACGACCGGACGACCGGCCCAACCCGGACGTCCGACGAACCCTGACGAAACAATTTTTTTTTCAGTTAATCAGCACCCCCGCCCCACATTTCCGCATACCACTCCTACCACCTATACAATAGCACCACTTCCGCATACCACCACCTTTTCTTACCCGTTTCATACTCCAACACGTGTTGCCACTTCGAGCTTTGAGAATTTGAGTTGCGGTTCCGTATCCTTTTGTGTTTCGGCTATCTAGGTACGGTTCGACATCAACATCACCGCCGCTCATCTTCGCCACGGACGCGTCATTAACAACAACCACCTCGACTACGTCTTGGTATTGGTCCTCCATTTTGACACCGTACCGTAAGCAAGAACGTTAACCTCGTCTTGGTATCGTGATACATAATTCTTGCCATTACATTGATAGCCATCATAGCCTTACTCCTTTGCGTTGCTTGCCCATCGAGACTAGCCATTGAGTATTGCCGGCAACGGGACTTGTGCACATTAGTGATCATACTTCCCATAGCATATATACATCATTGTTGCATATATTGGTATCATCTCTTGTGTCACAAGATTGTCATCGCATACACAATTGCTATCTTGGTTCGTCAAGCATTGCATGACAAAAGAGCTCAAACATCAAAGAGCCAAACAAGCTTTTAAGCAAAAGGAAAATATAAGCAAAGAGCTTTTAAGAAAGAATCATAGCATCATACAACATTAAGATTGTCATACTCGATCATCTTGGATCATATCATAGAAACACCTTGCATAGAGCATACTTGGGATAGAAGTTGTTGTATTTTTGCTTAGTAGGTTGTGCACAAGTCTTTGTATCTGCCTATTGTGCAATCGTGCTAGCGTCTCTCTAGTGTTGTGCAACAAGAGCATTTTTTTGGATTCCACATTTTGGCTCATCCTTGGTTGCACGACCCCACTTATCTTTTTGCGCGTGTGTTCCCATGTACCTTATATGCTTGGTCTACTTGTTACATTGCATCTTGTGAATCTTTTCCAACATTACTGAAGCTCACTTACAATTGCTTTAAATTTTGTGCCACCATCCTAAACAAGCTCCACCATAAGCTTTTACTTGTGTAGGTGTGAGAAACTGACAAGAATTGGTACCAATTGTGCTATTTCCTTGTCCACATTGGAGTGATCATTGATCCACTTTCAACTTCGGTTAAGGTACATTTGGTATTCATTCTTCTCTTTCTACCACTCACATTTTGTATCTTGGAATGATGGATAGGCGAAGTACTTATACCAACCCACTCTTCATTGAGCACGACGACAACATGAACTCCTACGTCACCAAGAGTCACCTCTTTGGTGCACAACGTGCTTTGCATCAAGAGCAACAAGCAATGAGTGAATGCATCGACAACCTCACCGCTGACTTGCGACTCTCCGAGCAACGTACAAGGGACTACTTTGACCACAAGCTCGGCGATCACAAGCAACAGAATGACGCAAGGATGGACGAAATTCGCGCTTTGTTTCTCAAGCGCTCTTCTTCCACTTCGTATTCATCAAGAAGGACTCGCTCAAGTCGACACTCTGATCACCCTCTCCGGCTCAAGTAAACCGACATCGAACACTCTACGCCGTGCCGCGCGCAACGATCGTCAAACAAGCCTCAATCCTCTACACGACACCTACTCTCAAGAGCACCGACAATGTCAAACCCAAGAGGCTTTCGTGCTAGCGCGAGAACGGCAATGACAACGCCAACATGAAGAGGAAGAGCGAGCGCGTCTACACCAAAATGCACAAGATGCCGAGGCACAACGCCAAGAACAACAACTCCGTGACGCTCAAGCACTTGCGGCGCAACAAGCCCTCCGAGATTCATGTCCAACCATAGCCAACCAAGGCCGACAAGCTCGTGAACATGAGGAAGCACTTCGCAAAGAAATTCAAGAACAAATATTTCAAGCTCGCATGCATCGTCAAGTTCCTCAAGTTCCTCCTCGAGCACAACAAGCTCCTCCACAAGTTCACCAAGAACATCAAGTTCATCAAGAGCATGACGACAATGGAAATCCTCCACGACAAGAGCAACATGAGGTTGACAACCCTCCTCACCAAGAACAACACGAGCTTGACAATCATCAACAACATGGGCGTCATCATCCCCGACCCCAACCCAATGAACAGCAACGCTACGGAAAGCTCAAGTTCACCATGCCCAAGTTCAACGGAAGCAACGATCCCGAAGAATACCTTTCATGGGCATTGAAGGTCGACAAAATCTTCCACTTGCACAACTACGACGAAGAGAAGAAGATCGCGATGGCATCCCTTGAGTTCCAAGACTATGTCCTCATTTGGTGGGAACAAGTTATCGAGCGCCGAGAGGCAAGAGGTGAACCACCCATCACTACTTGGGCGCAAATGAAGGATGTCATGAGAGCATGCTTTGTGCCTACCTACCACGACCGCTACCTCTTCAAGAAACTCCAACTACTCAACAAGGAACCATGAGCATTGAAGAGTACTAGAAGGAGATGGAGATTGCCATTATACGAGCCAATGTCACGGAAGATGATGACCAAACAATGGCACGTTTCTTGAATGGACTCAACCATCCTATCAAGAAGATCGCGGACTTCCAACCATACTCGAAGCTCATCGAGCTAGTGCATCAAGCTACAAAAGCGGAACGTCAAGTGCAAGACGATTTCAAGTATGCCAAGTTCTCATCCAAGTCCGAAGGCTTCTCCAACAATCAAGCTTCAACGACTCCAACATCTTCGACCACCCCAAGTCATCATCCTACTACAAGCAACTTCAAGACGAGAGCTTCATCATCATCTACCCCAACCGATGAGACCGTCAAGACAAGTTCCTTCAAATGCTTCACATGCGGCGGCCAAGGCCACAAGTCATTCTAGTGTACCAACAAGCGCAACATGATCCTCCACGACGACGGTACATACGACTCCATGTGTGATGAGGAGATAAAAGCCCTTGAGCAAGTGGCAATGCACCGGCAAGTGAACGATGAAGAGGAACAAGTCTTTTGTGATGACGATTCAAGTCCCGCTCTTGTTGTCTCCAAGGTCTTGACTCTCCAACATCACCAAGAAGAAGACCAAAGATGCCACATATTCCACACCAAGGCCGACATCAATGGAAGATCCGTCAAGGTCATCATCGATGGATGGAGTTTTCATAAACTCGCAAGTGAAGAACTTTGCTCCAAGCTCCAATTGCCCAAGACAAAGCACCCACATCCATACAAAGTGCAATGGCTTAGCGACTCTGGCACTATCCAAGTCGAGCATCGAGTACAAGTCTCCTTCAAAATTGGAGCCTACGAAGACACCTTAGAGTGCGACGTCGTTCCAATGACCGTTTGCCACCTTCTCCTTGGACGCCAATGGCAATTTGATAGAGGAGTCATCCACAATAGCCGAACGAACCACTACATCTTCAAGATGAAAGGAAATGAGTTCATACTTCATCCCATGTCTCCAAGCCAAGTTGTCGCCGACAAGCAAGCCACCCATCGTGGAGATAATAGTGAGAGAGTGAGCCACCAAAAAGAGAGTGAGCACCACAAGCCCAAATTGAGTGACTCCACGATGAGCGACAAGAAGTTCTTCATTCTATTTGCCACCACACGTGAGATGAGAGAAGCGTGTGGCAACCCATCTAGTGTCATGCACTATGACCTTTTGTGCAACGACGAGGAACCAAAAGCTAACACCCATCACACCCTTCCTCTAGTGTTGTCTTCTCTTTTTCAGGAATTTCACGATCTTTTCCCTGACGAGCTACCTCCGGGACTACCTCCACTATAAGGCATGAAGCACCGACTCGACATCATCCCCGGAGCCCCCCTTCTTAACAAGGTTCCCTACCGCGTCAACCCCGAGGAACCTAAGGAGATCCAATGGCAAGTTCAACTACTCATCCACCTTGGACACGACAAAACACTTGCTACGATCTCCAAGCACTATTTTTGGCACTCGATGCTTCGCGATGTCAACCGCTTCACCAACCAATACTCTACATCTCGCAAAGCTAAGTACAAAGCTCAATCTCATGGCCCTTTATTGCCACTTCCAATTGCATATCACCCATGGGAGGATTTTCATATGGATTTTGTGCTTGGGTTGCCTCTAAATAAAAATGGAAAAAATTCTGTGTTTGTTGTTGTGAACCGATTCTCCAACACGGCTCATTTCATACCTTGCAACAAGATACATGATAATTCACATATTGCACATCTATTTTGCAGGGAAATCTTGCAACCGTGCTTACCGATCGCCGAGTACGCCTACAACCGCGCAAGACACTCAACTACTGGCAAGTACCCCTTCGTGGTCGTCTACGGACTCAACCCATTGTCACCATCGGACATTCTTCCTCTTCCACTCCAAGAGCGCATCAATATGGACAAAAGTGCACGTGTGACTCATCTCAAGAAGGTGCATGAAGATACAAGATATACTATCGAGCACCAAGTACAACGACTCTCGACCAAGTTCTACGTCAACAAGCACCCCACGGTACTCAAAAGTGGAGACCTTGTGTGGCTACACCTTCGCAAAGGCCGCTTCCCCAACGAACGCTTCAAGGTGCTTGCACACTACAACGACAGTGCCTACAAGATCGACCTCCCGCGCGACAAGTCTGACGTGAGCGACATCTTCAACGTCAAAGAGCTATCCCCGTACCATGGTGATGGAGAAATTGATCCGAGGACGGATCTTCCCCAAGGGAGGGGAGATGATGCGGAGCATCCCAAGGTCATCCCCATGGACCTACCATCGCCTCACCAAGTGCCTAGCGGACCCATGACACGAGCATGTGCAAGAGCTCTCGGAACCGAGGTGACATCACTCCTCTCACATTTCCACTTTGATGCACATGAGACATGGCTACTACCTCATACGAAAACTTTGTGCATACTCAGGTATCATGGAGAAGCTAAGGAGCAAGGAGAAGAAGAAGAGGAAGATGGACGTGAAGACGGAGAAGAAGAAGTGATGAAGAAGAAGCTACAGGCTCCGGACGTCCGCTTGCCACCGGACGTCCGATGATCTCCAGGCTCCGGACGTCCGGCCCTCTCCGGACGACCGACGCCACCGCACCCGAGCCAAATCTACGGATTTTCGGATTCCAACGGATGACCGACCTAGACGTCCGACCCTGACCAGACGTCCGACAGAAGACCACCCAAGCCGAATCTACGGACGTCCGACATGCACAGGATGTCGAGACCCTCGCAAGCCTCCGGACGACCAGTGACTCCCGGACGTCCGACGCCTGTGTGCTGTTTCGTGTTGGGCCGCAGCCCATGTACCCCTTCACCCCCCCTCTTTTGCACTAAGACTATATATAGACCTCCTATTCTTTCTAGCTAGGGTTAGCAAAGGATTATCTCATATTTCGTGTGAGAGCTTTGCTCATCCACTTGGTTACCTTCTCCTTGGAGAATCAATCCTCCTACAGAGAAGATCCCCCAAACAGATTCAAGACCCCTTTTAGGGAAGAACTCAAGACCTCCTCACGGAGAAGACCGGTTACCGTGTATCGTCCGTTGTTGACTTTGGATCGCGTATCTCTCTTTGTGTTTCGAGGACCTAGCACATGTGTGATCGTTCATGTTGGTTTGAGTGATTCTCTTGTGTTCCCCTTGTGTTTTTCCCCTCGTTTCCCGCCTCGTGTACTTCGTGTTCGTTGCGGGATCTACTCCCCTCGTGAAATATCGGCCTATAGGGTTCCTACCCTACATTACACATCATGATGGATGATGTGTACATTTACCACACACACAATTTCTTTCGTTGGTGTATTTGTTGTGTAGGTACCCATGCTTCCTTGTCAACCTCACAATCCCATGAGTTGACAAAACGAGATCTAGAGAGCAATGATGGCTTGGGATCCCATGGATTGTCTTTCCCACCGCTCTCTTCGCGCAAAAACTTCATGCATTTATTCTACATGGCCCTCAAATGGTTATGGGTTATTGTCCATTACATATTATATGCCCATATTGCCATGTTCACTTTGCATGATATTCTCATTCCTATGCCTTTGACATGCATTTGTGAACCATGCTTTGCATTACACATGACGATTGATTCTCATACTTGTATGTGTATTTGCAAGCTTGGTGGAGATATTGCTTGTTATTGCCATGTTTGCTTTGTGCCCCATGCCTATGATGATACTATGATCTTGCTTTGTGTTCATGCTTGCGATATGTCATGTGCATTGCCTATGCCTATTATTTGCTCACATGACATGATTGCCATGATCTCCTATAGTATGTTGCATCTTCGCACTACTATCTTGCACAACTTGATTACTATGCTTGCTTATGTTGCATCACCAATGAGTCATACTTGCTCATTTCATGCGGTTGATGACAACCATCTACATGTTTTGCACATGATTGTTATTGCTTCTTGTCATATATCTCCATGTGTTGCCTCTATCATGCTAGATGATTTGCCATGTATTCAGTGCAATTATGCCTTTCGTATTGATAATGAGTTTGCCCCCATAGCATTCTCACATATATTTGGAGATTTTGACATAATTCTTGTGAAGCATGCTTGTCTTACCTCTTTGCACCATATACCTAGTGCCATTAATATTGCCATTGTTTCATCATATTATTCATGCACTTGTGCTTCTAATGGTTATGTGCAAAAGAAGAGAACCATCATGATGGATGATGTGTTTATCGACCATGCGCATACGTTCTTTGTTTTGTTGTGTGCATGTGTAGGATACATGGACTTTGTGTCGACTCCCACATCACGTGAGTTGACCATTCGAGCTCTTGAGAGAGAACCACCTTCTACCATGACGATTCTACATCGCACTTGCTTGTACTTTGGCATTGTGAAGTCTGCACAAGGACACACCTTCAAGGTGACATCTTTCTTGAGCATGGATACTGTGGATCGTACTACTTGTGTTGCTTGCACCATGCGACTTATTGTTCATCTTGTACCACTTGATTGCACGCATGTTAGAGATCTTGCTTCGACTTGTTATTTTCACCGTTCCATGCATCATGATATATATGCCTTGTGTGTTGCATCCAATTCTTGGTTTACTTGCTCCTCTCATATGTTTGGTTGCAACCATGTCATCACTTCACATATGCCATGTCCCATTGATTGCTACATGCTTGCCTTGATTTCCTCACACGTGATGAACAATTTCTCTTTCCATTGTGTTGAGTGCCACATGATATTCACTACACCCCATGCACATTATGCTTGGATTGTCTTGCACTTGACCCATGTGTTTAGACATCTCATTTTCTTTCGTGTTGTGAATGATTCATATGCCTACCATAGACCTTTCATTGAGAAATTTGGGAATGCTTGCTATGAACTTGAGGTAGATGCTTATTATCTTGACACAAATATTTTCATCACTACCTCAAAATTGCATACTTGTCCCCATGATTTCTTTGCTTGTGCTCGATTGATATACTTACATGCTATGTCACAATCCTTTGTCACACATTATGCTTTGCATGATGACGACACTTGTTTGGTGAATCACCTCTTGAATGCTTGGTTTTGCACTAACGCTAACCACATTTGTTTTTCCAAGTGTTTGTTGTCCTTACTCCTTTTGAAGGAATCACAAGATGGTGCGACATTGGATAGTGCCCATTTCGACCTTCAAGATGATGAGAACTTGGTGATCGACCACTCCTACACGGCGACGCCATCTCTTTCCCATGGTGATTTGGATTTCGATCCGAGGTCGGATCTTTTCCAAGGGGGAGGGGATGATGCGGAGCATCCTACGGACATCACAATGTCAAGAGTCCGTTTGGCAGGTGACACGTGCGACATCTACTTCACATACATAAAGGTGAATCATCTCCTTTACACGTGCTCACTTGACCCCTTCGAGTATAGTATACTACTTGACACTTCTCTAATATGCATGCATAGGTATTGTCGGAACTTCACGGACGACGAGGAGGAGTGCAAGCGCCAAGGGACGACTACACCGTCCGCGAGGGAAGCGTGGAAGAGAAGACGGAAGAAAGGAGAAGAAGAAGATGCAGCGCCTGCTATCGCTAGGCCGGACATCCGGAAAGCCGTCCGGATCATCCGGACCATCCCCCGGATCGTCCGAATAAGTGCGCCGAAGACACCCGAAGGCTTCCACCGAAGCCGGATCATCCGGGACTCCGTCCGGATCATCCAGACCCCCGACGCCTGGTCATCCGGGAACCCTTCCGGATCATCCGGCCTTGCATGCGCGCATGACTTGGGCCGAGGCCCGTGTACCCATTTGCCCCCTCACTTACCCCTTTTCCCACTAGACTATATATTGACCTCCTCCACCTCCTTTCTAGGGTTAGCAAAGTGATAGCTCATTTGATAGAGAGCTTTGCTCCTTGTACCACTCTACTCTTAAGAGAGAGAGACTACTACTCCATTGGAGGCCAGGATCTCCATCTAGGAGAAGATCCTGCGGGATATATCATCAAGACCCCTTCATAGGAAGATCCGTCTAGGATATCATCAAGACTTACTTTTGGAGATGAACCTTACCTTGTATCTTTCCCTTTGTTGTTCATGTACCTTGTGGATCTTGTGTGTTTGATTGTCTAGTGGATGTGTTATTGGACTTGTTCTTGAGTTTTTCCAGGTGATTTCTCTCCGTTCTTCCCCGTGTTCATCGTGTTCTTCGAGGGAATCCACTCCAATCGTTGATGTAGGGTAGAACCCTAATTGGCCGATCTTTCACGAAAGGAGCGGATCCCGCGATGAACATGAAGAACACGAGGGGAAAGAGAGGGAAAGCACAAGGGAAACACAAGAGAATCACTAAACCAACACAAGAAAGTCACACATGTGCTAGATCCTCGGATACGTAAGAGTTCACACGGTACATGGTCAACTAAGGACGATACAAGGGTAACGGTCTTCTCAATGAAGAGGTCTTCATGTTCTTCTCTGCAAGGAGGTCTTGAATCCAAATGGATCTTCTCCGAAGAGGCCGTGGTCTCTCACGAGGAGTAGATCCGATGTGGATGAGCGTAGCTCTATCTCTCAATATGAGCTAAACCAACGCTAACCCTAGAAAGTTGGGCGAGGTGGAGTATATATAGTCTTAGTGCAAAAGAGGGGGGGCGAAGGGGTACATGGGCTGCGGCCCAACATGGATCAGTGCACAGGCGTCGGACGTCCGGAGGACACCGGTCGTCCGGAGGCTCGCGCGGGTCCGGACGTCCGGTGTCTGTCGGACGTCCATAAATTCAGCTCGGATTGTCTTTGTTCAGCCGTCCGGTCGGGGTCGGACGTCCGGGCGCCAGTCGTTCGTAGGGCGTCGGATGTCCGTCTGTTTTGGCTCGGATGTGGAAGTGTCGGTCGTCCGGAGGAGGCCGGACGTCCGGAGCCTGGAGGTCGTTGGACGTCCAGGGCTCGTCGCTCGTCTAGAGCCTGGAGACTTTGAACAACCCTTCTTTGATAGAAGCGAGGGTGTCCCGATGTTTCGATGAGATAGATATCATTTTCTGTGGGAGTCGACTTTGACAATCCGACTACAAATGTGCGCAGACGTCGCGCCTTAGCAATCGCTAAACCAACTTCCGAGGGTTATTGACCACGCCGGAGCACGATCAACCTGACCACGACGGTCTATTTCCTGCGAGCAAATGAAGAACAAGCAAGAAACTGAGATTGCAATCTGGATATTGCGAATAAAAAAAGGAAAGCTTTATTAATGAAGGTGGGGTTTTGTGACGTCTTGGTCTGGTCGTTGGACACAAACAAAGTACGCGAAGTTGCAGATATGGAGAACTTTTTATCTAAACAAAACCCAAGGAAAAAGCTACTAGATGGATCTACTTATATAGGAGCAAGGGGTGGCGGCCAAGGAGGTGGGAGGATGTCCCAAGGCAGCCTAAAACTAACCCTAGGTCGTACAAGGCTCATGGGCCCAAGTGGAGGTGATGCAACACCTTTGCGCTTGTAGTTTGACTCGGATTCTGCTACAACGTCAGATTGTTTCATCCATATCTCAATTCTCCGGACGAATTTGAAGGTGAATCCAATTGGGTTGGAAAGAGCACGAAATCTAGTTTCCAACAAAAAAAGAATCACGCAAATAGGAGTCTATATGAAAATGTTGTTGGCGTTTTGGCCCAAAAGTGACGTGAGAGGACTTTTTGAACAGAACCTAAACTTCTCCTTTTCCCTTATCTTCATATGTGGATTGTACAAATGTCCCATACACCTGCAATTAGATAAAACACAAAAGTGTGTGAAGTATTTTTGTTCTGGATAACATAAATAGATTATTGAATAGTTTGCACTAGAAATCACCTGAAAAATATGCATGTATGCAATATTTTTGGTCGTATCCAAGGTAGTCATGTCCTCATCATCCTCCCCTTCTTGAAAACAAAGCCGTCCTCGCATTGCTTAATCTGAAATGTGGCTAACAAAAGAGACAAGGTGTACATGTTGTATATGTATATGTCATCCATTTTAACTTCCCTTGATTTGTGCACATATGACACATGTATACATGAGTAACTTTTATAGTTCATAAAATCTAAAGCCAAAAAATTATCACAAGAAGTGGAAGGCATGAAAATATTGCAACTCAGTTTGCACATATAAGTGAAGCTCTTATTTATCTCAAAAGATTGGCAATGTTCATCATTAAACCATCCCAACTTTGGTGAATAAATCTTACTTGCATCAAATTTACATGCTACAACATGCTTAAATAAGCAAACATGCAATAAGTCATTGGACACAGAATCATCACCAAGATTAGAGGTCATATCAAAATGATTAAACGTTGGTTCTTTTGCATAAATAGTTAATTCAATGGGTGCAGCCAAAATTGTTGATATTTCAGTTGTTTGATCACATGACGCATTCATGACAGTAACAAGATTCTCTAAAATAGATGGTGTGCTCAAATCAACAGTTAACTCAACACATGATGCATTCAAGCTAACTAGGCATGCATCATTCTCATGTGAAGTTATATCATCAATACCTTTATTGTTATCTTGTCGCAAAGACGTAGCTGATGTAGGTACGGATGTTGACAATGTACCATACTCTTGAGATGATGTCGCGCTCACAATCCGAGGTGGGGCTTCTCTAGTAGGTGCAATGGTGGAGGAACCAACCGGCGATGGTGAGCATGAACTGGAATAGTAGTTGTTGTTGTCACCCAATGCATCCTCCTGTATCTGTCTCTCAAAGGTACAAACACGAACATACATACCAGTAATGCAACGAGGAATATACTGAAATCTTGCCTGAATATCATGGTTCAAACCACCAAGAAATCTATTCATTGTATCATCCTCAGATTCTTCTATGTCACAATGATGCATATAAGATTTGAACTCTTGGTAGTAAGCATGAACAATGTTGTTGCATTGTTTAAATTGTTCAAATTTGCGAAGCAATTCATGATGATAGTAAGGAGGGAAAAATTGTTGTCTCAATACATATTTCAAATCTTTCAAGTTGTGGGTTGGTTATCAATGTTTTTCTTACAATGTACACTCCACCAAACAGAAGCAAAACTAGTAAATGCTCTAGTGGTAGCTCGTACTCTCTCAAGTTTAGAAAAATCATGGTGACTAAAAACTTGTTCTACTTCGAGCTCCCAAGCTAGATAAATAGCAAGATTAAATCTACCCTCAAATGACGGTAAAAAGATAACCTAACCATGTGCTTGTGTGTGTTGTCCCAACTCTCATGATGGTGAAGTTGTGTCCGTAGTCCAAGAACGTCTATCTCTGAAACCTATCATGATTAGTAGAAACAAGAAACAAAATTCAAGAATAATGTTCCTATGGACTACTAGGGTGTGGTGGTAAAGCGCTCACAGTAAAGCAAATATCAATATCTTACAAGTTCTTACCAATCAGCAGGTGGTGACAGGCAACTAGTGGTGTCAAATAACTCCGAAGATTGTGTAAAGCGATTGCCAGGGAAACGTACGTATACACGGTGTAGAAATATGTGGAGCTGGGTTGGCTATATATGGTAGCAAAAGATTAGCAATAATCAGTTCAGAGATGCAATGTTGAATAAACGCTCAACGACGGTACTATGCTGGTCCTAGGCTAGACCAGACTAGAGACGCGAGCCTAGAACACTAATGAGGTTACGGCGTAGCACAACTAGCATCAATGAAGGATACTAAGTAGCTATGGACAGCAAGATATAAGTGAAGATCACAACGACAGTAAAGATAATGATGTGAAACAACAGCTAAGTAGGATATATCAACAACTTTGTCTCCAACTTTCCTCTGGAAAAGTTTATGCCAATTTTTTGATAATTTTTTTCAAGAATCATATTGACTCAAGCTTTCAAACGCAAAAGGAATCACTCAATTCCGAGTTGATATGAGGAGTCAAAAAATTCGAAAACTGACGTGAAAAACCAGAATAAGTTGTGTTCGTGCACTTCGGAGAGCAAAAAGACCTATTTAGAAGCCGATTTTGAGGTGCCAAATATTGAACTAACTTCTGCAACTATTTAGATGCGGCTCGTCGCTAGCTTTCACTTGAGTACTTGCAGAGCCAAAACGGACTTCGTATGAGGAAGTTATGCCTGTTTTACTGAACAGTGAACAGTGCACAAAACAGATTCCAATCTGAATTCAACTACAAGATTGAGTCTAGATAGATCCGAATTTTGTTTTTTTTCTTCTCTTTTTTTCCTTACACGTTTTTTTATTTTTCTCTGACTTTTTTTTATTTTTTTTCTCTTTTTTCTCTCTCCCTCTTTCCAAAACAAACTAGATAAGATGCAGATTGGATCAAGCGAAGATGTGAACAATCTCAACTATGATTCTGACAATGAACAATGGGTAGCACATGGTGCAAATTGATGGATAGGTGGTGGACAGCGGAAGGGATAATGATGCAGTGGTGGCGTGACTAATGTGAACATAACTCGAAACTCTAAACGAACTAGACACTAAAACCAGCAACTCGACATGACGATGCAACTGATAATTCAACTATGCAAGAAATGAAAAGAAAATTGCAAAGGCTCAAACTGGCTTGGACAAAGGATGAATATATCTAACTTTTTTTTGTGGCTTTTTCTTGGAAAATAGGTAAAAAATAAATCTAATCTAGGAAAAACTGGAAATTCTCACCGAGCAACCTGAAAACTGATACCACTTGATAGAGGCGAGGGTGTCCCGATCTTTCGGTGAGATGATAACTATCGATTTGGTGAAGACAACTTTGTCGATCCGACTACAAACATGCACGACGTTACGCCTTAGCAATCGCTAAACCAACTCTGAGAGGTTATTGACCACGCTGGAGCACGATCAACCTGACCACGAAGGTCTATTCCTGCAAGCAATGGAAGAACAAGCAAGAATATGATTAACCAATCTGAATATTGCGAATATGGATGAAGTGTTGATAAAAGTGGGGATCCGTAAGCGGTCTTGGTCTGGTCGTTGGACAGAAACGAAGTACACAAAGTTGCAATGGCTAACTTTTTACTAAACATATCCCAAGGAAAAACTAGTAGATGGATCTACTTATATAGGAGCAAGGGGTGGCGGCCAAGGAGGTGGAAGGACGTCCCAAGGCAGCCTAAAACTAACCCTAGGTCGTACAAGGCTCATGGGCCCAAGTGGAGGTGGTGCAACACCTTTGGACTTATTGTTTGGCTTGGATTATGATGCAGCGTCAGATTGTTTCGTCAATATCTCAATGCTCTGGAAGAAATCTACTTTCCAACAAAAAAAGAATCACCCAATTCGGAGTCCGTAAGAAAAAATTGTTGGCGTTTTGAGTCAGGTATGTCTGTGCAGTCCGAATCTGAATCCAAAACGTGAAAGACTTGGACTCTATCTTCTCTTGGCCCAAAAGTGATGGGAGAGGACTTTTTGAACAATATCTAAACTTCTCTTTTTCCCTTATCTTCATATGTGGATTGTACAAATGTCCCATACACCTCACAAATATACATGTATGCAATATTTTTTGTCGTATCCAAGGTAGTCATGTCCTCATCATTCTTCTTCGTCTCCGTCTTCACGTCCATCTTCCTCTTCTTCTTCTCCTTGCTCCTTAGCTTCTCCATGGTACCTGAGCATGCACAAAGTATCCGTATGAGGTAGTAGCTATGTCTCATGTGCATCAAAGTGGAAATGTGAGAGGAGAGATGTTACCTCGGTTTCAAGAGCCCTTGCACGTGCTCGCGTCATGGGTCCAAGAGGTGTCGTAGGAGATGTAGTTGGGTCCATGGGGATGGCCTTGGGATGCTCCGCATCATCTCCCCTCCCTTGGGGAAGATCCGTCCTCGGATCAAATTCTTCATCACCATGGAAGGGAGAGAGATCTTTGACGTTGAAGATGTCACTCACGTTGTAATTGTCGCGTGGGAGGTCGATCTTGTAAGCGTTGTCGTTGTATCGTGCGAGCACCTTGAAGGGTCCATCCGCTCGTGGTCGAAGCTTGGACTTGTGTTCTTGTGGAAAGCGATCCTTGCGAAGGTGTAGCCACACGAGATCACCAATGTTGAGGACCATAGGGCGCTTGTGGTAGTTGAGCTTGGATGCAAGGCGTTGAACTTGGCGCTCGATGGTGTTCCTTGTGTCTTCATGCACCTTCTTGAGATGTGTCGTTCTTGCGCTATCGTCCAAATTGATGCGCTCTTAGAGTGGTAGAGGGAGAATGTCGAAAGGGGACAAAGGGTTGAACCCGTAGACGACCTCGAAGGGGGACTTGCCGGTTGTTGAGTGTCTTGCTCGGTTGTAGGCGAACTCAGCGATAGGTAGGCACTCCTCCCACTCCTTGATGTTCTTCTTGATGAGTACTCGAAGTAGAGCGGAGAGTGTGTGGTTAGTAACTTTCCTTTGGCCAACGGTTTGTGGATGATACGCCGTGGAGAAAAGTAGCTTGATTCCGAGCTTGGCGCATAGGGTCTTCCAAAAGTAGCTAAGGAACTTGACGTCGCGGTCCGAGACGATCGTCTTTGGCACTCCGTGTAGACACAATATTTCCCTACAAAAGAGAGTAGCAACATGTGAAGCATCGTCTATCTTGTTGCAAGGAATAAAATGTGCCATTTTTGAGAAACGACCCACAACGACAAATACCGAGTCCTTCCCATTTCTAGTCCTAGGAAAACCAAGTACAAAGTCCATGCTAATGTCTCCCCATGGTTGATATGGAATTGGTAGAGGCATATAAAGGCCATGGGATTGAGCTTTGGACTTAGCTTTGCGACATGTAGAGCATCGGTTGGTGAAGCGGTTGACGTCGCGAAACATCTTGGGCCAAAAGTAGTTCTTCGAGAGCGTGGCGAACGTCTTGTCTCGTCCAAAATGTCCCATTACGCCTCCTCCATGAGATTCCTGCAAAAGCAACAAACGAAGAGAAGACTCAGGGATGCAAAGTTTGTTAGCTCTCATAAGATATCCATCTTTGATGTAATAGCGTTCCCAAGAGGTGTGCGACAAACAATTGGCATAAGGAGTAGCAAAAGTAGGATAATGCTCATACAAGTCTTTGATATGCTCAAATCCAATGACATCCAATTCAAGTTGAGTAACAAGCATGCATATGCAAGAAAGGGCATCCGCCACAATGTTTCTTTACCTTTAATGTACTTGATGACATAAGGAAAAGACTCAATAAATTCACTCCATTTAGCATGACGCTTGTTCAACTTGGTTTGGCCCTTAAGATAATTGAGCGTTTCATGATCGGTATGAATGATAAACTCATGAGGGCGAAGATAGTGTTCCCATTCATGCAAATATTTCACAAGGCGAAGCAATTTTTTTGGACTTTTTTCGGAAATCAGGGCAGCGACGACGAAAAAGTGCGACAAAAAATCACTATGATGGCACGTGGCTCAAAACACTCAGAAAAGCCTAAAAATAGGATAGGGAAAAAAATTGCCTGTGAAAATTTTGGCATAAAAACTGCCGAGGGGTCTCCAGAATTTTTTTTGAAACCTACTCAGGGAAGGAAACACGAAACGGAAATTAGACGGATCTGGAAAACAAACCTAATATGAAAGTAACTCGGATTGGTGGTGGATATATGGTGGTAGGATATGGCAGCGGTGGTGGTATATGGATACGGATTGGTGGTGGTATATGTATACGAATTGGTGGTGGTATATGGATACAGATTGGTGGTGGTATATGGATACGAATTGTGATGGTATATGGAGACGAATTGATGGCGGATAAGCGGTGGTGGTAGATGGCAGGGGCAATGATGATGGTGCAGCGGCGGCGTGACAACTTATGACCAGAACTCGAAACTCTAAAAGACTAGACTCTAAGACCAGCAACTACACACGACGATGCAACCGCAAATTCAACAAAGCAAAATACTGAAAAGACTATGCAAAGGCCCAGATTGGTTTGGATATGATGAACTAACCCTAATTTTTTTGGCTTTTTTCGTGGACTGTAGGTATGAAGAACAGACTCGATCTAAACTACGAAGAACTATAAAATCTCACCGAGTAACCTGGAAATTTGAAACCACTTGATAGAGGCGAAGGTGTCCCGATGTTTCGATGAGATAGATATCGTTTCCTGTGGGAGTCGACTTTGACGATCCGACTACGAACGTGCGAAGACGTCGCGCCTTAGCAATCGCTAAACCAACTTCCGAGGGTTATTGACCACGCCGGAGCACGATCAACCTGACCACAAGGGTCTATTTCCTGTGAGCAAACAAAGAACAAGCAAGAAACTGAGATTGCAATATGGATATTGTGAATAAAAGAGGAAAGCTTTATTAATGAAGGTAGGGTTCTGTGACATCTTGGTCTGGTCGTTGGACACAAATGAAGTACGCGAAGTTGCAGCTATGGTGAACTTTTAATCTAAACAAAACCCGAAGTCTGAACGACGCCCTAACGGCTGTATATATGGAGGAAGAGGGGGGAATTTCATGGCCCTTGGAGGAGGTGTCCGAAACCTGTTGGGAAACGTAGTAATTTCAAAAAAAATCCCATGCACACGCAAGATCATGGTGATGCGTAGCAACGAGAGGGGAGAGTGTGATCTACGTACCCTCGTAGACCGACAGCGGAAGCGTTATGACAACGCGGTTGATGTAGTCGTATGTCTTCACGGCCCGACCGATCAAGCACCGAAACTACGGCACCTCTGAGTTCTAGCACGCGTTCAGCTCGATGACGATCCCCGAACTCCGATCCAGCAAAGTGTCGGGGAAGAGTTCCGTCAGCACGACGGTGTGGTGACGATCTTGATGTTCTACCGTCGCAGGGTTCGCCTAAGCACCGCTACAATATTATCGAGGATTATGGTGGAGGGGGGCACAGCACACGGCTAAGAGAACGATCACGAAGATCAACTTGTGTGTCTAGAGGTGCCCCCCTGCCCCCGTATATAAAGGAGGAAGGGGGAGGAGGCCGGCCCTAGGAGGGGCGCGCCAGGGAGTAGGATTCCTACTCCTAGTTGGAGTAGGTTTCCTCCTTTCCTAGTCCAACTAGGAGAAGGGGGGAAAGGGGGGAAGGAAGAGAGAGGGGGGCCGCGCCCCAAACCCCTTGTCCAATTCGGACTGGGCTTGGGAGGGGCGCACGCCACCTCCTGGTCCTTTCCACTAAGGCCCATTAAGGCCCATTGCTTCTTCCTCGTATTCCCGTAACTCCCCGGTACCTCCGAAAATACCCGAATCACTCGGAACCTTTCCGATGTCCGAATATAGTCGTCCAATATATCAATCTTTACGTCTCGACCATTTCGAGACTCCTCGTCATGTCCCCGATCTCATCTGGGACTCCGAATTCCTTCGGTACATCAAAACTCATAAACTCATAATATAACTGTCATCGAAACCTTAAACGTGCGGACCCTACGGGTTCGAGAACAATGTATACATGACCGAGACACGTCTCCGGTCAATAACCAATAGCGGAACCTGGACTCATATTGGCTCCCACATATTCTACGAAGATCTTTATCGGTCAGACCGCGTAACAACATACGTTGTTCCCTTTGTCATCAGTATGTTACTTGCCCGAGATTCGATCATCGGTATCTCAATACCTAGTTCAATCTCGTTACCGGCAAGTCTCTTTACTCGTTTCGTAATACATCATCTCGCAACTAACTCATTAGTTGCAATGCTTGCAAGGCTTATGTGATGTGCATTACCGAGAGGGCCCAGAGATACCTCTCCGACAAACGGAGTGACAAATCCTAATCTTGAAATACGCCAACCCAACATGTACCTTTGGAGACACCTGTAGAGCTACTTTATAATCACCCAGTTACGTTGTGACGTTTGGTAGCACACAAAGTGTTCCTCCGGCAAACGGGAGTTGCATAATCTCATAGTCATAGGAACATGTATAAGTCATGAAGAAAGCAATAGCAACATACTAAATGATCGAGTGCTAAGCTAATGGAATGGGTCATGTCAATCACATAATTCTTCTAATGATGTGATCCCGTTAATCAAATAACAACTCTTTTGTTCATGGTTAGGAAACATAACCATCTTCGATTAACGAGCTAGTCAAGTAGAGGCATACTAGTGACACTCTGTTTGTCTATGTATTCACACATGTATTATGTTTCCGGTTAATACAATTCTAGCATGAATAATAAACATTTATCATGATATAAGGAAATAAATAATAACTTTATTATTGCCTCTAGGGCATATTTCCTTCAGTCTCCCACTTGCACTAGAGTCAATAATCTAGTTCACATCGCCATGTGATTCAACACTAATAGTTCACATCACCATGTGATTAACACCCATAGTTCACATTGTCATGTGACCTATACCCAAAGGGTTTACTAGAGTCAGTAATCTAGTTCACATCGTTTATGTGATTAACACCCAAAGAGTACTAAGGTGTGATCATGTTTTGCTTGTGAGATAATTTTAGTCAACGGGTCTGTCACATATAGATCCGTAAGTATTTTGCGAATTCTATGTCTACAATGCTCTGCACGGAGCTACTCTAGCTAATTTCTCCCACTTTCAATATGTATCTAGATCGAGACTTAGAGTCATCCAGATCTGTGTCAAAACTTGCATCGACGTAACTTTTTACGATGAACCTTTTTGTCACCTCCATAATTGAGAAATATTTCCTTATTCCACTAAGGATAATTTTGACCGCTGTCCAGTGATCTACTCTTAGATCACTATTGTACTCCCTTGCTTAACACAGTGTAGGGTATACAATAGATCTGGTACACAGCATGGCATACTTTATAGAACCTATGGCTGAGGCATAGGGAATGACTTTCATTCTCTTTCTATCTTCTGTCGTGGTCGGGCTTTGAGTCTTACTCAATTTCACACCTTGTAACACAGCCAAGAACTCTTTCTTTGACCGTTCCAATTTTTGAACTACTTCAAAATATTGTCAAGGTATGTACTCATTGAAAAAAACTTATCAAGCGTCTTGATCTATATCTATAGATCTTGATGCTTAATATGTAAGCAGCTTCACCGAGGTCTTTCTTTGAAAAACTTCTTTCAAAATACTCCTTTATGCTTTGCAGAATAATTCTACATTATTTCTGATCAACAATATGTCATTCACATATACTTATCAGAAATGTTATAGTGCTCCCACTCACTTTCTTGTAAATACAGGCTTCACCGCAAGTCTGTATAAAACTATATGCTTTGATCATCTCATCAAAGCGCATATTCCAACTCCGAGATGCTTGCACCAGTCCATAGATGGATCGCTGGAGCTTGCACATTTTGTTAGCACCTTTAGGATTGACAAAACCTTCTGGTTGTATCATATACAACTATTCTTTAATAAATCCATTAAGGAATGCAGTTTTGTTTATCCATTTGCCGGATTTCATAAAATGCGGCAATTGCTAACATGATTCGGACAGACTTAAGCATAGATACAAGTGAGAAAACTCTCATCGTAGTCAACACCTTGACTTGTCAAAAACCTTTTTGCGACAATTCTAGCTTTGTAGATAGTAACACTACTATCAGCGTCCGTCTTCCTCTTGAAGATCCATTTAATCTCAATGGCTCGCCGATCATTGGGCAAGTCAATCAAAGTCCATACTTTGTTCTCATACATGGATCTCATCTCAGATTTCATGGCCTCAAGCCATTTCGCGGAATTTGGGCTCATCATCGCTTCCTCATAGTTCGTAGGCTCGTCATGGTCAAGTAACATGACCTCCAGAACTGGATTACCGTACCACTCTGGTGCGGATCTCACTCTGGTTTTACCTACGAGGTTCGGTAGTAACTTGATCTGAAGTTACATGATCATCATCATTAGCTTCCTCACTAATCGGTCTAGTAGTCACAGGAACAGATTTCTGTGATGAACTACTTTCCAATAAGGGAGCAGGTACAGTTACCTCATCAAGTTCTACTTTCCTCCCACTCACTTCTTTCGAGAGAAATTCCTTCTCTAGAAAGGATCCATTCAAAGCAACGAATATCTTGCCTTTGGATCTGTGATAGAAGGTGTATCCAACATTTTCTTTTGGGTATCCTATGAAGACGCACTTCTCCGATTTGGGTTTGAGCTTATCAGGTTGAAACTTTTTCACATAAGCATTGCAACCTCAAACTTTAAGAAACGACAGCTTTAGGTTTCTTGCCAAACCATAGTTCATACGGTGTCCTTTCAACGGATTTAGATGGTGCCCTATTTAACGTGAATGCAGCTGTCTCTAATGCATAACCCCAAAACGATAGTGGTAGATCGGTAAGAGACATCATAGATCGCACCATATCTAATAAAGTACGGTTATGACGTTCGGACACACCATTACATTGTGGTGTTCCAGGTGGCGTGAGTAGTGAAACTATTTCACATTGTTTTTAACTGAAGGCCAAACTCGTAACTCAAATACTCTTCTCTACGATCAGATCGTAGAAACTTTATTTTCTTGTTACGATGATTTTTCACTTCACTCTGAAATTCTTTGAACTTTTCAAATGTTTCAGACTTATGTTTCATCAAGTAGATATACTCATATCTGCTCAAATCATCTGTGAAGATCAGAAAATAATGATACCTGTCGCGAGCCTCAATATTCATCGGACCACATACATCAGTATGTATTATTTCCAACAAATCTGTTGCTCGCTCCATTGTTCCGAAGAACAGAGTCTTAGTCATCTTGCCCATTAGGCATGGTTCGCAAGCATCAACTGATTCATAATCAAGTGATTCCAAAAGCCCATCAGCATGGAGTTTCTTCATGTGCTTTACACCAATATGACCTAAACGGCAGTGCCACAAATAAGTTGCACTATCATTATTAACTTTGCATCTTTTGGTTTCAATATTATGATTATGTGTATCACTACGATCGAGATCCAACGAACTATTTTCATTGGGTGTGTAACCATATAAGGTTTTATTCATGTAAACAGAACAACAATTTATTCTCTTACTTAAATGAATAACCGTATTACAATAAACATGATCAAATCATATTCATGCTCAACGCAAACACCAAATAACACTTATTTAGGTTCAACACTAATCCCGAAATTATAGGGAGTGTGCGATGATGATCATATCAATCTTGGAACCACTTCCAACACACATCGTCACTTCACCCTTAACTAGTCTCAGTTTATTCTGCAACTCCCGTTTCGAGTTACTAATCTTAGCAACTGAACTAGTATCAAATACTGAGGGGTTTCTAAAAACACTAGTAAAGTACACATCAATAACATGTATATCAAATATAATTATGTTCACTTTGTCATCCTTCTTGTCCGCCAATCACTTGGGGTAGTTCCGCTTCTAGTGACCAGTCCCTTTGCAGTAGAAGCACTTAGTCTCAGGCTTAGGACCAGACTTGGGCTTCTTCACTTGAGCAGCAACTTGCTTGCTGTTCTTCTTGAAGTTCCCCTTCTTCCCTCTGCCCTTTTCTTGAAACTAGTGGTCTTGTCTACCATCAACACTTGATGTTTTTCTTGATTTCTACCTTTGTCAATTTCAGCATTACGAAGAGCTTGGGAATCGTTTCCGTTATCCCTTGCATATCATAGTTCATCACGAAGTTGTACTAACTTGGTGATGGTGACTAGAGAATTCTGTTAATCACTATTTTATCTGGAAGATTAACTCCCACTTGATTCAAGCAATTGTAGTACCCAGATAATCTGAGCACATGCTCACTAGTTGAGCGATTCTCCTCCATCTTTTAGCTATAGAACTTGTTGGAAACTTCATATCTCTCAACTCGGGTATTTGCTTGAAATATTAAGTTCAACTCCTGGAACATCTCATATGTTCCATGACGTTCAAAACGTCTTTGAAGTCCCGATTCTAAGCCGTTAAGCATGGTGCACTAAACTATCAAGTAGTCATCATATTGAGCTAGCCAAACGTTCATAACGTCTGCATCTGCTCCTACAATAGGTCTATCACCTAGTGGTGCATCAAGGACTTAATTCTTCTGTGCAGCAATGAGGATAAACCTCAGATCACGGATCCAATCCGCATCATTGCTACTAACATTTTTCAACACAATTTTCTCTAGGAACATATCAAAATAAACACAGGGAAGCAACAACGCGAGCTATTGATCTACACCATAATTTGCAAAATACTACCAGGACTAAGTTCATGATAAATTTAAAGTTCAATTAATCATATTACTTAAGAACTCCCACTTAGAAAGACATCCCTCTAATCTTCTAAGTGATCACGTGATCCAAATCAACTAAACCATGTCCGATCATCACGTGAGATGGAGTAGTTTCAATGGTGAACATCACTATGTTGATCATATCTACTATATGATTCACGCTCGACCTTTCGGTCTCCGTGTTCCGAGGCCATATCTGTATATGCTTGGCTCGTCAAGTATAACCTGAGTATTCCGCGTCTGCAACTATTTTGCACCCGTTGTATTTGAACGTAGAGCCTATCACACCCGATCATCACATGGTGTCTCAGCACGAAGAACTTTCGCAACGGTGCATACTCAGGGAGAACACTTCTTGATAATTAGTGAGAGATCATCTTAAAATGCTACCGTCAAACTAAGCAAAATAAGATGTATAAAAAGATAAACATCATATGCAATCAAAATATGTGACATGATATGGCCATCATCATCTTGCGCCTTTGATCTCCATCTCCAAAGTACTGTCATGATCTCTATCATCACCGGCATGACACCATGATCTCCATCATCTTGATCTATATCAATGTGTCGTCACATGGTTGTCTCACCAACAATTGCTCTTGCAACTATTGCTATCGCATAGCGATAAAGTAAAGCAATTATTTGGCGCTTGCATCTTATGCAATAGAGAGATAACCATAAGGCTTTTGCCAGTTGCCGATAACTTCAACAAAACATGATCATCTCATACAACAACTTATATCTCATCACGTCTTGACCATATCACATCACAACATGCCCTGTAAAAACAAGTTAGACGTCCTCTACTTTGTTGTTGCAAGTTTTACGTGGCTGCTACAGGCTTAAGCAAGAACCAATCTTACCTACGCATCAAAAACCACAATGATAGTTTGTCAAGTTGGTGCTGTTTTAACCTTCGCAAGGACCGGGCGTAGCCATACTCGGTTCAACTAAAGTTGGAGAAACTGACATCCGCCAGCCACCTGTGTGCAAATCACGTCGGTAGAACCAGTCTCGCGTAAGCGTATGCATAATGTCGGTCCGGTCCGCTTCATCCAACAATACCGCCGAACTAATACGTTGTTCCCTTTGTCATCGGTATGTTACTTGCCCGAGATTCGATCATCAGTATCTCAGGACCTAGTTCAATCTCGTTACCGGCAAGTCTCTTTACTCGTTTCGTAATACATCATCTCACAACTAACTCATTAGTTGCAATGCTTGCAAGGCTTATGTGATGTGCATTACCGAGAAGGCCCAGAGATACCTCTCCGACAAACGGAGTGACAAATCCTAATCTCGAAATACGCCAACCCAACATGTACCTTTGGAGACACCTGTAGAGCTCCTTTATAATCACCCAGTTACGTTGTGACGTTTGGTAGCACACAAAGTGTTCCTCCGGCAAACGGGAGTTGCATAATCTCATAGTCATAGGAACATGTATAAGTCATGAAGAAAGCAATAGCAACATACTAAACGATCGGGTGCTAAACTAATGGAATGGGTCATGTCAATCACATCATTCTTCTAATGATGTGATCCCCTTAATCAAATAACAACTCTTTTGTTCATGGTTAGGAAACATAACCATCTTCGATTAACGAGCTAGTCAAGTAGAGGCATACTAGTGACACTTTGTTTGTCTATGTATTCACACATGTATTATGTTTCCGGTTAATACAATTCTAGCATGAATAATAAACATTTATCATGATATAAGGAAATAAATAATAACTTTATTATTGCCTCTAGGGCATATTTCCTTCAAAACCAACCCTAACTCTTGTTTCCCGACACATACGGACTCTAAAAACAGCCTACACTTAAGTATTTCGAAAATACATGGGCCTGGCCTAATAATAAGGTGACGTAGCACCTAGAATAGCCTTTGGACGAAATTTATGAAGTGGCATCTTGTATATTTCGTCCAAGGCTTCATGCACTCCTTATGGTGGCTTCAAAGTCCTGAAATCATCACTTGTAACTCCGTGTGATCCCCTTGCGCATGCCATCATCTCCATGCTTGAACTTGCTCCAAGGTTCATCTTTCTTGTCCAAGCTAGGCCCTTATTTGTAAGCAAAACAAATATATCCAATTTAGGCAGCATCATATTCTCATGAACATTAGAATCGTTACCAAGAAACGAAAGTACCTGATAATTCAATTGGCGTGCGCGAGCTCTAGTAATTGGTCCAGTATGTATAGCAGCAGGGGCTGTGGGTGTAACAATGGTATTGATGTCCTCATCACACAAACACTAATTAAACACAAAAACATAACCAAAATAGAGGCTAGATGAATTATTTATTACTAAACAGGAAAAAAAAGCAAGGAACAAAAATAAAAATTGGGTTGCCTCCCAACAAGCGCTATTGTTTTAACGCCCCTAGCTAGGCATGATGATTTCAATGATGCTCACATAAAAGATAAGAATTGTAACATAAAGAGAGCATCATGAAGAATATTACTAGCACAATTAACTCTAACCCACTTCCTATGCATAGGGATTTTGTGAGCAAACAACTTATGGGAACAAGAATCAACTTGCATAAGAAGGTAAAACAAGCATAACTTCCAGATTTTAAGCACATAGAGAGGAAACTTTATATTATTGCAATTCCTACAAGCATATGTTCCTCCCTCATAAAAAATTTCAGTAGCATCATGAATGAATTAAACAATATAACCATTGCATAAAGCATTCTTTTCATGATCTACAAGCATAGAAAAGTTACTACTCTCCACATAAGCAAAATTCTTCTTATTCAGAATAGTGGGAGTATCATAAGAAACTCGAATACTATAAATTGTTTCCACATTGAAAGAATAATGTTTAGAAAAAGGGTAATCATAATCATGACAAGTTTTATAAATATAATCATCACTACTTTTTATAGCATAAGTGTCATCACAATAATCATCATAAGTAGCAACTTTGTTCTCATCATAATCGATTGAAACCTATTCCAAGATAGTGAAATCATTACTAAATAAAGTCATGACCTCTCCAAATCCACTTTCATAATTATCACAATAAGATTCGTCACTAGTGCAAGTTCTCTCAACAATAATAACATAACTGGATCATATAATTATCCCTCAACATGCAACAAAGAGTCACTCCAAAGTCACTAATAGCGGAGAACGAACAAATAGATTATGGTAGGGTACGAAACCACCTCAAAGTTATCCTTTCTGATCGATCTATTCAAGAGTCCGTAGTAAAATAACACGAAGCTATTCTTTCCGTTCAATCTATCCTAGAGTCCATACTAGAATAACACCTTAAGACACAAATCAACCAAAACCCTAATGTCACCTAGATACTCCAATGTCACCTCAAGTATCCATGGGTATGATTATACGATATGCATCACACAATCTCAGATTCATCTATTCAACCAACATAAAGAACTTCAAAGAGAGCCCCAAAGTTTCTATCGGAGAGTCAAGACGAAAACATGTGCCAACCCCTATGCATAAGTTCATGAGGTCACGAAACTTGCAAGTTGATCACCGAAACATACATCAAGTGGATCACATGATATCCCATTGTCACCACAGATAAGCACGTGCAAGACATATATCAAGTGTTCTCAAATCCTTAAAGACTCAATCCGATAAGATAACTTCAAAGGGAAAACTCAATCCATTACAAGAGAGTAGAGGGGGAGAAACATCATAAGATCCAACTATAATAGCAAAGCTCGGGATACATCAAGATCGTGCCAACTCAAGAACACGAGAGAGAGAGAGATCAAACACATAGTTACTGGTACATACCCTCAGCCCCGAGGGTGAACTACTCCCTCCTCATCATGGAGAGCGCCGGGATGATCAAGATGGCCACCGGAGAGGGATTCCCCCCTCCGGCAGGGTGCCAGAACGGGTCTAGATTGGTTTTTGGTGGCTACGGAGGCTTCTTGCAGCGAAACTCCCGATCTCTTCTGCTCCTTGATGTTTTTAGGGTATATGGACATATATAGGTGAAAGAAGTCGGTCAGGGGAGCCACGAGGGGCCCACGAGGGTGGGGGCGTGCCCAGGGGGCAGGCACGCCTCCCTACCTCGTGGCCACCTCGAAGCTTCCCTGATGTCTACTCCAAAACATATAATATAATAGCATGGAACAATAAAAAATTATAGATACGTTGGAGATGTATCAGCATCCCCAAGCTTAATTCCTGCTCGTCCTCGAGTAGGTAAATGATAAAAACATAATTTTTGATGTGGAATGCTACCTAACATATTTATCCATGTAATTCTCTTTATTGTGGCAAGAATATTCAGATCCATAAGATTCAAGACAAAAGTTTAATATTGACATAAAAATAATAATACTTCAAGCATCCTAACAAAATAATCATGTCTTCTCGAAATAACATGGCCAAAGAAGGCTATCCCTACAAAATCATATAGTCTGGATATGCTCTATCTCCATCACACAAAATATTTAAATCATGCACAACCCCGATGACAAGCCAAGCAATTGTTTCATACTTTTGATGTTCTCAAACTTTTTCAATCTTCACGCAATACATGAGCGTGAGCCATGGATATAGCACTGTAGGTGGAATAGAATGGTGGTTGTGGAGAAGACAAAAAGGAGAAGATAGTCTCACATCAACTAGGCGTATCAACGGGCTATGGAGATGCCCATCAATAGATATCAATGAGAGTGAGTAGGGATTGCCATGCAACGGATGCACTAGAGCTATAAGTGTATGAAAGCTCAACTCGCTTGCTCACGAAGACCTAGGGAATTTTGAGGAAGCCCATCACTGGAATATACAAGCTAAGTTCTATAATGAAAGATTCCCACTAGTATATGAAAGTGACAACATAGGAGACTCTCTATCATGAAGATCATGGTGCTATATTGAAGCACAAGTGTGGTAAAAGGATAGTAGCATTGCCCCTTCTCTCTTTTTCTCTCATTTTTTTGTTTTTTTGGGCCTTCTTTTTTTATTTCCACTTTTTTCTCTTTTTTTATTTTTCGTCCGGAGTCTGATCCCGACTTGTGGGGGAATCATAGTCTCCATCATTCTTTCCTCACTGGGACAATGCTCTAATAATGATGATCATCACACTTGTTTTTTACTTACAACTCAAGAATTACAACTCAATACTTAGAACAAAGTATGACTCTATGTGAATGCCTCTGATAGCCGATCTTTCACGAAACGAGTGGATCCTACGAACAACACGAAGAACACGAGGGCAATCACGAGGGGAAACACGAGAGAATCACTCAAACCAACAAGAACAATCACACATGTGCTAGATCCTTGAAACACAAAGAGATACACGATCCAAATCGAACAAGGGGCGATACAAAGGGTAGTCGGTTCTTCTCCGTAGAGGAGGTATTGAATCCACAAGGGGATCTTCCCATGAGGGGTCTTGAATCCAAGGTGGATCTTCTCCGTAGAGAGGCTGCAGTCTCTCTTGTGGAGTAGATCCGATATGGATGAGCGAAGCTCTATCTCTCAAATGAGCTATCACAACGCTAACCCTAGAAAGGAGGCAGAGGTGGTCTATTTATAGTCGAAGCCACGAAGGGGTAAGTGTGGGAGGGATACAAGGCCAAAGGCCTGGCTGCACACAGGCAGTGTCGGACGTCTGGTCGGGGTCAGACGTCCGGAGGGCGTCGGACTTCCGACGTTTCTTCTCTAGCCTGGTGGCGTCGGACGTCCGGTCGGTGTCGGTCGTCCGGGCGCTGGGACTTGTCAGACGTCCGGTGTTCTTCGGTCGTCCGGCTGATTTGGCTCGGGTGTAGATGTGTCGGTCGTCCGTGGAGACCAGACGTCTGGTCACTGGGAGGGGCCGGTCGTCCGGTGTCGTCCAGACGTCCGCTCGCTGGAGCTTCTTCGGCAGCTCTTCTTCTTGCGTCTTCGGTTCCACGCTTCCCTCGCAGATGGTGTAGGTGTTCCTTGGCGCTTCCACTCCTCCACGTCGTCCATAGCGTTCCGACAATACCTATGCATGCACATGGGAGAAGTGTCAAGTAGTATACCATCCTCGAAGGGGTCAAATGAGCACGTGTAAAGGAGATGATTCACCTTTGTGTATGTGAAGTAGATGTCGCACGTGTCACTCGCCGAACAGACTCTTGATATGGTGATGTCCGTAGGATGCTCTGCATCATCTCCCCTCCCTTGGGAAAGATCCGACCTCGGATCGAAAACCAAATCACCATGGGAAAGAGATGGCTTCGCTGTGTAGAAGTGGACATTCCCCAAGTAGTCATCATCTTCAAGCTTGAAGTGGGCACTCTCCAATGTCGAATCTTCTAGTGATTACTTCAAAATGAGGAAGGACAACAAACACTTGGAAAAATAAATGTGGTTAGCGTTAGTGCAAAACCAAGCATTCAAGAGGTGATTCACCAAACAAGTGTCGTCATCATGCAAAGCATATGGTTTGACAAAGGATAGTGACATGGCATGTAAGCATATAAATTGAGCCCAAGCAAAGATATCATGGGGACAAGCATGTGAATGTGAGGTAGTGATGCAAATATGTGTGACAAGAGAAGAAGCATCTACCTCAAGTTCATAGCAAACATGGGCAAAGAGCTCAATGAAAGGTCTATGGTAAGCATAGGAATCATTCACAACACCAAAAGAAATGAAGTGTCTAAACACATGGGTCAAGTGCAAGACAATCCAAGCATAACGTGCATAGGGTGTAGTGAAGATAGTGTGGCACTCAACACAACAGAAAGAGCAATTGTTCATCATGTCTGAGGCAATCAAGGCAATCATGTAGCAATCAATGGGACATGGCACATGTGAAGAAACGACATTGTTGCAACCAAACATGGGAGAGGAGCAAGTAATCCAAGAATTGGATGCAACACACAAGGAATATATATCATGATGCATGGAATGGTGAAAATGACAAGTCGAAGCAAGATCTCTAACAAGTGTGCAATCAAGTGATCCAAGTCTCAAGGTGCAAGCAACACAAGTAGTATGATCCACAATATTCATGCTCATGGTTTTGGGATTCTCAAAAGAGAATGATATCACCTTGAAAGCATGTCCTTGTGCGTCCTTCACAATGCCGAAGCACAAGCAAGTATGATGTAGAAGCATCGTGGTAGAAGGTGGCTCGCTCTCAAGAGCTCGGATTGTCAACTCACGTGATGTGGAAGTCGAGACGAAGTCCAAGTATCCTACACATGCACGCAACAAAACAAAGAACGTATGCGCATGGTAGATAAACAGATCATCCATCTTGATGGTTCTCCGCTCTTGCACATAACCATTAGTAGCACAAGTGCATGAATAATATGATGCAACAATGGCTATATTCATGGCACTAGGTATATGGTGCAAAGAGGCAAGACAAGCATGCTTCACAAGAAAATCGTCAAAATCTCCAATCATATGTGAGAATGCTATGGGACCAAACTCATTATCAAGACTAGGGGCATTATTGCACTCAATACATGTCAAATAATCTAGCATGATAGAGGCAACATATGGAGATATATGACAAGAAGCAACAACAATCATGTGCAAAGCATGTAGATGGCTGTCATCAACCGCATGAAATGAGCAAGTATGAATCATCGGTGATGCAACAAGGCAACCAATCTTAGGAATCAAGTCGTGCAAGCTAGCAGTGCAAAGATGGAACATACTAGAGGAAATCATGGCAATCATATCATGTGAGCAAATAATAGTCATAGGCAATGGACATGACATATCACAAGCACGAACACAAAGCAAGATGAAAGTATCATCATAGGCATGGGGTACACAGCAAACATGGCAATAGCAAGCAATATCTCCACCAAGCTTGCAAATACACATACAAGTAGTAGAATCAATCATCATGTGTAATGGAAAGCATGGGTCACAAATGCATGGCAAAAGCATTGGAATGAGCATATCATGCAAAGTGAACATGGCAAGACGGGCAAAGGATATATAATGGACAACAACCCATAGCCAAGTTAGGGCCATGTAGAAGAAATGCACGAAGTCTTTGCGCGAAGAAAGCGGTGGGAAAGACACTCCATGGGATCCCAAGTCATCATTGCTCTCTAGAGCTCGTTTTGTCAACTCGTGGGATTGTGAAATTGACAAGAACTCATGGGTACCTACACAAAAGAGACACAAACGAAAGAGATTGTGTGTGTTGTAAATGTACACATCATCCATCATGATGTGTATGTGCACGTGAGAGTTAGCACAAGATAAGCATCGCTCAAAGAAATTTGATGCATGGTATAAGAACATGTCATCCATCATGAAAGAATAGTTATTGTGTATAACACGATGGGGATGCAAATTGAGCATACAAGTATAAGGCACAACAATGGCATTTTTATTCATGGGGACCATATTGTGCACACAATTATTGGGATCATGCAATGGATGGGAGTGATCAAAATCTCCTAAAATGTATGAGGAAACTATGGGGGTCTCCTCATGAGCAATATTGGAAACATCATATGGAGAAAATGGGAAACACCCAAAACAATGCATTTCTGAAGCTAGGTCGTCATGGCATGGCATATGTGATAAATGATGCAAAGGAAGCATATCAATATCATCACAAGAAAAATAAATGCCGATAACCATGGGCTTGTCAACTATGCCATATGTGCAAATTGGGTTCATTTTAATAGCATATGCATAGTCACTATGAAGAGATTGCAAATATGACATATGATTGATCTCATGCATAGCATATGACAAGTCAAGCGGATTGGCAAACATGATGTGACCAAGAGAATTAGCACAAGAAATCCTATGTAACATGGCATCACAACTAATAGACTCCACATGGAGATCATCATACTCATCATAAATGGGTAAATCATCACATGGGGAAGTCACACTAGCATGAAGCATGGTAATAGGTTGATCAACAGCATGCAAGCAATAAATGTCAAGAATGTCCACTAGTGGGACTAGAGCATCACCTTCACCTATGTTACCTTTGTCATTCCACTCATGTGGTGTAGGTGAGGTGGGAAAGACCAAATGGTGGTCAATATCATCATCTTGATGGAACCATGTGGGGGTGCATCATATTCCACCATGGCCATCGTGTTGTCCAAAGGTAGGATGCAGTCGTCGCGAATCGGCGTGTCATCATATATGGGACCTAGCACCAAATGAGAAGACACAATAGAGTTAGAGGTCAAGTCGTTAGTGTTGAAAGTGGCCTCACATGACCTATCAACTATCTTGATGTAGGGTGGAACCCTATACGGTCGATCTTTCATGAAAGGAGCGGATCCCGCGAAGAACACGAAGAACACGGGGAAGAACGGAGAGAAAACACAAGGGGAAACACTCAAGAACAAGTCCAATCACACATCCACTAGACAATCAAACACACAAGATCCACAAGGTACATGAACAACAAAGGGAAAGATGCAAGGTAAGGTTCATCTCCATGAGGAGGTATTGATGGTAGAGGTCATCCCAAATCCAAAGGAGACGGGGGCTTGAATCCTAGAAGGATCTTCCCAGAAGGGGGTCTTGAATCAAAGGTGGATCTTCTCTGAAGAGGGGCCGCGGTCTCTCTCGTGGAGTAGATCCGTAATGGATGAGCAAAGCTCTATCTCTAAATGAGCTACTACTTTGCTAACCCTAACTAGGAGGAGGTGGAGGACTATATATAGTCTAGGTCCACGAAGGGGTAAGTGGGAGAGGGATACGTGGGCCTCGAGCCCGATCCTGTGCGCACAGGTACCGGACGTCCGATGTGTAGCGGTCGTCCGGTAGTCGCCAGACTTCCACTCATTCTGGCTCGGTCGCTGAAGTACCGGATTTCCAGAGGTGGCCGGTCGTCCGGTCGATAGTCGTCCGGTGGTGTCGGACGTCCACTTGATGTAGCTTGGCTGGGGCTTCAGGCGCCGGTCGTCCGGTGGAGGCCGGACGTGCGCTCGCTGGCCGGTTGTCCGATGTGGGCCAGACGTCCACTCACTGTAGCTTCTTTGGTAACTCTTCTTCCGTCTTCGTTTCCACGCTTCCCTCGCGGATGGTGTAGTTGTTCATTGGCGCTTGCACTCCTCCTCGTCATCCGTAGTGTTCCAACAATACCTATGCATGCACACGTGATAGAGGCGAAGGTGTCCCGATGTTTCGATGAGATGGTGGCTATTGTTTTCTGTGGGAGTCGACCTTGACGATCCGACTACAAACGTGCGAGACGTCGCGCCTTAGAAATCGCTAAACCAACTTCCGAGGGGTTATTGACCTCGCCGGAGCACGATCAACCTGACCACGAGGGTCTGTTTCCTGCGAGCAAATGAAGAACTAGCAAGAAACTGAGATTGCAATCTGGATATTGCGAATATAAGATGAAAGCTTTATTGATCAAGGTGGGGTTCTGTGACGCCTTGGTCTGGTCGTTGAACACAAACAAAGTACGCGAAGTTGCAGCTATGGCGAACTTTTAATCTAAAGAAAACCCAAAGTCTAAACGATGCCCTAAGGGCTGTATATATGGAGGAAGAGTGGGGGGATTTTGTGGCCCTTGGAGGAGGGGTCCGAAACCAACCCTAACTCTTGTTTCCCCACACATACGGACTCTAAAAATAACCTATACTTAAGTATTTCGAAAATACATGGGTCTGGCCCAATAATAAGGTGACACAGCACCTAGAATAGCCTCTAGACGAATTTTATAAAGTGGCATCTTGTATATTTTGTCCAAGGCTTCATGCACTCCTTATGGTGGCTTCAAAGCCCTGAAATCATCACTTGTAACTCCGTTCTTGATCCCCTTGCGCATACCATCATCTCCATGCGTGGTCTTGCTCTAGTGTTCATCCCTCTTATCCATGCAAAGCCCTTCATTTGTAAGCACAACAAATGTATCCAATTTAGGCAGCATCATATTCTCATGAACATTAGAATCATTACTAAGAAACGAAAGTACGTGATAATTTAATTGGCGTGCGCGGGCTCTAGTAATTGGTCCAGTATGTATAGTAGTAGGGGTTGTGGGTGTAACAATGGTATTGATGTCCTCATCAACACGAGAGGGGTGTCAAGTAGTATACCATCCTCGAAGGGGTCAAATGAGCACGTGTAAAGGAGATGATTCACCTTTGTGTATGTGAAGTAGATGTCGCACGTGTCACTCGCCGAATGGACTCTTGACATGGTGATGTCCGTAGGATGCTCCGCAGCATCTCCCCTCCCTTGGGAAAGATCCAACCTCGGATCGAAAACCAAATCACCATGGGAAAGAGATGGCTTTGCCGTGTAGAAGCGGACGTTCACCAAGTAGTCATCATCTTCAAGCTGTAAGTGGGCACTCTCCAATGTCGCACCGTCTAGTGATTCCTTCAAAATGAGCAAGGACAACAAACACTTGGAAAAATAAATGTGGTTAGCGTTAGTGCAAAACCAAGAATTCAAGAGGTGATTCACCAAACAAGTGTCGTCATCATGCAAAGCATATGTTGTGACAAAGGATTGTGACATGGGATGTAAGCACATAAATTGAGCACAAACAAAGATATCATGGGGACAAGCATGTCAATGTGAGGTAGTGATGCAAATATGTGTAACAAGAGAAGAAGCATCTACCTCAAGTTCATAGCAAGCATTCAGAAATTGCTCAATGAAAGGTCTATGGTAGGCATATGAATCATTCACACCAAATAAAATGAAGTGTCTAAACACATGGTAGGCATATGAATCACCTTGAAAGCATGTCCTTGTGCGTCCTTCACAATGCCGAAGTACAAGCAAGTGCGATGTAGAATCGTCGTGGTAGGGGGTGGTTCGCTCTCAAGAGCTCGAATGTCAACTCACGTGACGTGGAAGTTGACACAAAGTCCAAGTATCCTACACATGCACAAAACAAAAAAAAGAATTTGTGTGCATGGCAGATAAACACATCGTGCATCATGATGGTTCTCTTCTTTTGCACATAACCGTTAGAAGCACAAGTGCATGAATAATATGATGCAACAATGGCTATATTCATGGCACTAGGTATATGGTGCAAAGAGGCAAGACAAGCACGCTTCACAAGAAAAATGTCAAAATCTCGAAATATATGCGACAATGCTTTGGGGGAAAACTCATTATCAAGAGTAAAGGCATAATGGCACTCAATACATGGCAAATCATTAGCATGAGAGAGGCAACATATGGAGATATATGACGGCAAGCAATAACAATCATGTGCAAAGCATGTAGATGGTTATCATCAATCGCACGAAGCGAGCAAGTTTGAGTCATCGGTGATGCAACAAGGCAAGCAAACATAGTAACCAAGTCGTGCAAGCTAGTAGTGCGAAGATGCAACATACTAGAGTAAATCATGGCAATCATGTCATGATAGCAAATAATAGGCATAGACAATGCACATGACATATCGCAAACAAGAACACAAAGCAAGATCATAGTATCATCATAGGAATGGGACAC